>NW_006800070.1:0-120197 GCF_000485575.1 Poecilia formosa
GCCGTCCTCCGGGCGCTCGGCCTCGCTGGCCGCCCAGCTTCGGGCCGAACGGTCCGGCAGGGACACGCCTGCGAGCGTGGACTCCATCCCCCTGGAGTGGGACCACGACTATGACCTGAGCCGTGGCCTTGAGAGTGCCAGCAGAGCCCTGAGAGAGCAGCAGAGCGAGGAGGGAGACTTCCTGCAGCGCCCCGCCTCTGGCCTGTCAGGTTAGCTACAGACGAATGAAATAATTTGAACCTAAATTTAAATTGCAGCAAGAGCTTTTACATTTCAAAACGTGCTGTGAAGGTTTTCCATTTAGCAACCTGTAGATCCAGAAAGCTACAAATATGGATCAAGTCGTACGTTTTAAGTTATAACTGTGGTTTAGGAAATAGAAAGTGACCTTACAAAAACATTTTGAAGTCAGAAGTAGAGATGCACAGGGATGATTTCCTGTTATTGCAAAAATGTTACTTTGTTTTAGCTAGTTATGATTTTTTTTAACTATTAAAAAGCACTGAAATATTTTTTTAGCACTCATCAGTTAAGTTTTTAAGAAGTAAAATCATTTTTAGTGTTGTTTTAAAACACTTTTAGCTAGAGATTAGCTTAGCTAGTGCAGCTAAAAGTACTGTCTATATGTGGAAATGCTCTGGGATTTAGCACAACTGAGAAATTAAAAACAAAAAAACTGCTAGCATTCTCAAATCTAATTGTTTGAGAGCAGACAGAGACAGAAAGCTCAGAGAGAAACAGCCTTCCTGTTCTCTGCTGAAAGTTTCACTCTCTCTCTCTTTTGCATCCTGAATGAGCCGTAGACATTTCCAGAGACATTGTAGAAAATGAAGTTTTCTTTTCAACAGCCCCTTTCATCTCTGGTTCATTTTAAACACCTGATACTAATTTTCTTCAGTCAGTAACAACATAAAAAGTGAAGATTGTTGAGATTAGCGCCACCTGGCAGAGCGTAGGCTACATTTTTGATTGACACTCTTGGTGCGTCTCTAAATAAAAGTTCTTTCTCATAACATCCTTCTTTCAATTAGATATTTCAACAAACATATTTTGATGTAATTCAGGTTAAATACAGATGAATTCCTGGTTCATCTATTAATTTGGTGACATAGTGTGAAGCCCAGTGCTAAATGTTTGTACTGTACAATGTTTCTTCCAGATGTAGTGATTCCAGAGAGCCCTGAGGCCTTTGTTAAGCTAACAGAGCAAACTCTGAGGTCCTCCACTGGTAGGCAACAGCAGAATTAAGCATAATGCATTTGTTTGGACCCAGAAATAACTACTCCAAATAGCCCTGTAGCCCTGTCACCGGCTTGGTTGATTTGTGTTGATTTCACTTATACACTGTCACTAATAGTCGCTCTTCCTAACACCGTGTTATAGGGTGAACTCCATTTCCTCTGTAACTTCCTGCTCCCGGTTTTGGGTTCTCACTCAAAAGAGCAGAAATGGAGTTCAGCCTAAATCTTCTTTCTAACTTGCTCTTTCATTTGACTTGCAGTGTTGCTGGGTAGCTAACCTGTTTGGATTCTTTTTTTTATGTCTCAGAAAAGCATGTTTTTGTTTTATTTTGTCACAGTGAGCAACTTCTTTATTCTTTTTAAAGGATTGCAGATTTGTTTGCGCTTTTAAATGGTCATTTTCATAAATTGATCCCAGCTGACCCTAAGACTTAAACTGCAGCAGACGCCGCGAACAAGGCTGTCTGGAAAACCAATCTGCACTCCTGGTTTCTCATCTCCTACATTTTGTCTAGTTTTTCTCTGTCTGAACAGGTCCACCTTCTCTTGGACTGTCAATCACATTTCAGATAATCACTTTGCATGGTCACTTGGCGCCTTTGCTTGAAGGTGATCAGTTGTTGTTGCGTCAACAGGAGAGGCTGCCTCAGCAGATTCTCATATGCATCCCTTTGATGTCAGCCGTTCCCACCTGCAGCAGTTGGACAGCAGTCGCAGCCGCACTCCTTTAAGCACAGAAACGGATGCATCATACATGGGCTACGTATGTCTCTCTTACATCTACATTTTTGATGTTGCATCTGATTATTTTCTTGTTTTGCAAAAGTATTCACACCTCTAAAGTATTTTTTTCCGCATGTCATGTTACAGCTGAAAGCTTTCATGTGTTTTGTTTGCTATTTATTAATATTTTAACAGTTGAATTGGTTTTATCAATACATTCTGGCACAACCGGCCCTTTAAGAAGATTCAGATTGTTGATTTGGCCCAAAATGAAAATGAGTTTAGGGCACAACTGGTTTAGATCTAACACATTCAAGTGTTAGTATGGCCTAGTCAAAGTCCAGACAAGAATCCAACTGATGCTATGTGGCAAAACTTAAAAAATTATGTTTGCGGATGCTTTCTATTCAACCTGGCTTACTTTGAGAAGAATGGGCAAAAAATGGGAACACTTGTAAAAGCAAATGTCAAACGTTGTGCAGCACCGAGTGTCGTAAAAGTTGGTCCTATAAAATCTCAGAGAGGCTGAGATTTTCGTGTTACACTTTTCATATTTCTATGTGGAAAAAAAAACTTGCATTGTTTTCCTTCCACTTAATAATATTTGCATGTTAAAGTTGATCTATCAAATAAAATTCCAACTACTTTCGTAAAGGTTTGTGGTTGTAACTTGACAAAACTTAGAAGAGTAAAAGAGGCGTGATTACTTTGTCAAGGTGTTTCTATAAAGTCGTTTTAACCAGGTTAAAAGTTATTTTCACCTGAAGGCAGTCTTTATGTTCAAAGGTAGATAATGGCATCATGGTTATAATAATCTGGTAGTCTTCTTCAAGCGAGTCTGCGTTTGCTCCGTAGATGCGACTGCTGGGTGAGTGTCGTGGCAGCATTGACACAGTGAAGAGGATGGGCTCCGAGCTGAAAGAGGAAGAGGATGCCGTGTCTGGGCTGGCAGACCCAAGCAGCTCAGAGTCCCAGACTTCAGGTAATATAACCACGAAACCCAGACGGCGCTCATGTTTTCAGCAACATCACGCTTCACAGTTTAGTTGCTCTTTATAATCTGGATTTAGTTTCTTTGTCAGAATTACCAACTATGAGCCAAGCTGCTGTGCGTCTTTCTCCCATTTGTGTGAAAATGCTGGACACACTCAAAATAAATGCTTAGTGTGACACTATTAGGTCGTATTTACCTTCATCGAATCGTTTTTGTTCTTTCCTGTTCGATCCAGGTGTGATTGAGCGCTGGGAGTTCCTGCAGGCTCAGGATCTCAGTAAGGAGATGCGCTCCAAGCAGAACCAGCAACAGTGGCAGCAGCTGAACTCCGACCTGAATAACATCTGGACCTGGCTGGGGGAAACGGAGGAAGAGCTGGAGCAGCAGCGAAAACTGGACGTCAGCACAGACATCCAGATAATTGAGCTCCGCATCAAAAAACTCAAGGTAATTAAATCAGATTCTCTTTTTTTTTTTCCCCTGACATTATTTGCTCAATTTAATTATTCTAAACACTCAAAATCTTTCTATTTTATGACTTTGTGTCCATGTTGCCTGATTTTCTCCTGCTCTGTGATGTTTGTGTTTGACTCCAGGAGCTGCAGAAGGCGTTTGACAAGCGCAAAGCCATCGTACTTTCCATCAACCTGTGCAGCGCTGAGTTCCTGCAGTTGGACACAGAGGAGTCCAGAGAGCTGCAGGCCAAACTGAAGGACATGAACAACAGCTGGGACAAACTGGGCAGCTCTTTGGACGAATGGAGGACTTTGCTACAGGAAGCTCTCATGCAGTGTCATGTAAGTGCATGTTGTCTTATCTATTTACGAATTCAACCAGCAGTTCCGTATTAACATTTATGTCCAACAGGACTTTCATGAAATGAGTCACGGTCTGCTCCTCTGGTTGGAAAATATTGATCGCCGAAGGAACGAGATCGTCCCAATCGACCCGATCCAGGACAGCGAAACCCTTCATGAGCATCACAAGACACTCACGGTACAAAACCGGAAAAATTACTGTTTTAAACGTGTTACCCTATTGCGTATTTTAACTCGGTTTACGTCATAAATCCGGCAGCAAATCCGCCAGGAGTTACTGGACTCGCAGCTGAAAGTGGCGTCACTGCAGGACATGTCGCTCCAGTTGCTGGTCAACTCTCAGGGCAGCGACTGCCTGGAGGCCAAGGAGAAGGTCCATGTCATCGGGAACCGCCTCAAGCTGCTGCTGAAGGAAGTGACCCGAGATCTCAGAGAGCTCTCCAGGACTCTGGACATCACCAGCAGCCAACAGGTACGTCGACTCATTCACATAAAATTATTCATGCCTTTTATTCACGTTTTATTTCACAACTGCAAACTTCAGGGTCTTTTTTTGGCATTTTATCCATTAGATCATCATCAACTAGCGCATAAATTTGGGGTTCAAGGAAAATGATGAATGGGTGTTACATTTTTCACAAGTAAAAATCCATACGCATACCAGATTTTTCTTCATAAACTTCCACTTCAGTCGTGTTTTGCTTTTTGTGGGTCTGTCAGATAAAATATCAGCATTTATAGCTATAAAGTGGTGAAATGTTCCAGGTCTATAAATACTTCTACAAGCATCTGCATGTCCAGTTTGAATCTCTACAACCCTGATTTAAGATATCACACAGAGAAGTTTTCCAACACGTTTCAGGTTTATTTGCCGCAGGAGAGTTTAAACTCAGTTAGCCAACAGAATAAGTTCACATTGTACCTCTATCAAAATAGTTTTTGCTCTTTGTAATTCTTTTATTAAAAGGTCACATGAAGACCGTGATTAAACTCAAATGAATTCAATCAAATCAGATTTTTTGGCTCCGGTACACAGAAGGCCTAACATATTGTGATACTCACCGTCTTTGTGCTTCTGTTTTTGTATTTGCGGATGTTTTTTGTCTTTGTTTATCTTCAGGATTTGTCTTCTTGGTCGTCTGCTGATGAGTTGGACACGTCTGGCTCCCTCAGTCCGGTATCAGGGAGGAGCACACCGAGTCGCTCACGATCGGTAATGTTCACCTCTTTCTGTTTACGGAGTAGAAACAGGAGTTTGATAACTCGTCTGTAACACGACGCCAAACGTCCCGACAGCCCCGTCGATGGCCCAGTTCACCCCCGTCTTCCCAGTATCTCTCCTGTAAATGTTTCCACACCGCCATACCCTTTTATACCGTCTAAGCCCCAAACCTTTTTCAAACCATTTAATATTCCTGCATGTAAATTCCTTGGGAAACTGGGACGTTTTATTTTTACTTTTTGATGTTTATTTTTTTGTTCTGTGTTTCAAAACCTTTCTACTTTTTCCCCTTCTTCTCTTTTACTTTCCCTTCATTTCCAAACTAAAACATTTTCCCTAGAATTTCCCTCTGACTTCTTCTCCTCTGTACATTTATTTTAATTTCCATACGTTTAATCTCAGTAATACTGGCTGGGTTGGAGCTGTTTAATCTACCAATGAGATTCTTTTTGAATTTGACAAAAACGATACCACGATTGTCTTAGAAATGCCTTGCAAAAGGATTCATCCCTTGACCTTTTTCACATTTTGTTTGGTTACAACCAAAAAATTCAATATCTGTTGTTTAGATGTTATGTGACGGATCAACAGAATGTAGTTCATATTTACAACGGGGAAGAAAAATGTAGACAAATACAAATCTGAAGAGTGAGGTGTGCATTTGTATCACTGAGTCAATAATTTGTAGGACCAACTTTAACTACCATCATTGCACATCTTCTTTACAGAATAGTTTAAGCTCAGGCAGATTGAATGCCTGGCGTCCAATCTGTAATTTTCAAGAGTTGCCATTGGTTTCAAACTGGATTATTTCCATTTTAGCACTGGTGACGTGTTTAGTTCCCAGCTCCAGATGTGTTTTTCTCCAGCATTGCTCTGTTTGTAGCTCCATTCATCCTTCCATCACTGCCTATCAGCTTCCATTTCCTATATAAGGAAATGTTTTTCCAGGACGATGTTCAGTAATCGTCTTTCCCTTTTACAAATACACACCACTTTGTGTTGTTCTATCGCATAAAATCCTAATGAAACATTGAAACCTGAAGTTGTGAGGTGGCGGGATGTAGAAAAGTCTCAGGAGTAGGAATACTTTTGCAAGGCACAACAATAATATCAGTCCAAATAAGGGTGCCACTGCTGTTATTGTTTCTTATTAATGTCACTGTTACCAAACAGAGTCATGCATCACATTGCCTGATGTGTAGCTTCGGATCTGCAGTCGCTTCCTCACAGGAAGCCGTTCAAAGTCACCAAAAAACACACTTTGAAAAGCCAGATTCCTTTATTGTTTTGAGTTACGAAATCTCTCATGCTCATGTCTTGATTTTTGTTTTTGTTTTTGCTGCTCTTCTTTTCATTTTGGGTTGTCTTTTCATCAGTAGCTTTGTCTTGATTTGCGTGGACTGAAACATACTTTCTTTCTTTCACCCTCCCCTCCCCTGTTCATTGCAAACAGCAACGGGGCAAATGTAGTCTGTCACAGCCTGGACCGTCTGTGAGCAGTCCACACCACAGGTACCTTTTTGTTGCTTCTAGCACACCTAGAAGATAATGGAACTCTACCCATGATGCACTGGGAGGCTAGTCCGGGCTCTCTAACGTACACACCCTTTCTGCATTAGTCCCTATTTCACGTGTTAACCCTCGTGCCGGCTCATGATAGTGAATTCCATCATCTTCTGCCAGTCTGGGTGCTCTGTGTAGGTTAGACGATGAGGTGAGCTGCAGGCCAAACATCCACCCAGGAAAGGGTTTCACGAGGAATAGGCTTCTTCTTCTTCTTGTGTCCTCGGCTGCTTATCTAATATACAGCTAACAACACTTCTCGCTAAGCAAGCCAGCAAACTCCCCCTTTTTCTTTGAAAGTGTCGAGCCAATAAATGTCTGCAATGAACAATGCAAAAGCTGCGGCTTCTCTTTCTCTCTAGCTCTTTCACTCTTACCTCGTGTGTGTGCTGGTTCTCCACTGCTGCTTCTACCTCGCCGACTTTCCATCTCTGTTCCTCAGTCTGTCATCTGTGCGTCTTGCCTCTCAGGTGCCCATTTGTGAGGCGGTAAAGGGGGACTTTTTGGTAACAACATAAGAAAACTTTATGTCTTTATGTTGACCATTAATAAGATTGTTTTTGTGTTCACTGATCGTATTATCCCTCGAAAACATGCTAATTTTTAGGAAGCATAGTGGAAATTTTTGGCTGTGTTCACACTACAGCCTGAAGTGACCCGATTCCCATTTTTTGTCAAATTGGATTTTTTTATTTATTTATTTTTTTTCCGTGGTTGTTGACACTTCCAAATATGTGCAACCTGCGTGTGAACTCCAGTGTGAACGGAAAAACGAGCTGAAAGTGTCCCGCATGCGCACTAGAGGGCGCAATAACGTCAGCGTTCTCAGAGTTTGGCCAACCGCCATAAAAAGAAGAAGTAGTGTTCATCCATGTTTACTTGCAATAACTTAATCCTCATTTGGTTGTTTTTAGTCGAGTATCAGTGACGTTCAGGTCGGATGAATACGACCTGGACGTTGGGTCACATTTGAATCGGATACGTATCGGCCCGGGTCGCATTCGAAAAAAAATCCGACCTGTGTTGTTCAGACTGTCATGAAACGATCAGATACAGGTCGAATTATGTAAAAAAAAAAATAAAAATCTAAATTGGGTCACTTCAGGCTGCAGTGTGAACGCAGCCGCCCATGTTGTTCAAGGGTAGTAACCCAGGGCAACAAAAAAAACGACGGACAAGAAGCACATATAAAAGTTTAACTTAAATGCAGCAGTTGTGCCCTGAACAAGGCTTTTTTTTTTTTTTTTTTTGCATCGTTTTTTACAAATGCGCATTCAGTGGCGAGTTAGGACCCCCGAGTAAAAACTTCGGTAAAACCAAAGTAGTATTTTTACTCAAGGTTATCATACAGTGGGATCCAGAAACCTAACGGTGCGTTCACACCAAACGCGCTCTATTCAAAGTCTGTGTGGAGACTCGTCGAGGCGTCTAGCGCGGTGCAATGTGAACCGTTTGGAGCGTTTGACTCATCAAGAGCGTCCAACGCGTCCGACAAATAGGGCGGCAACGAAAAACAACAGCTAGAGCAATTTTGACACGTCTGATGTGCCTCCACATAGACTTCACTAGGTGCTCTACACCTAGCATGTGAAACGCTAGGTGTAGAGCAAAATGTCAAGAGTCTGCATTCACGGTGCACACTTGAAGCGTCAGACGCATTTTTGATGTGAACGCACCATAACCATTGGTGTTTAGCAAGTCCTGTTAAGCTCTAGATGGGTTTAAATTAATACAAAATGACTTTGTATTAATTTAATGGACATTTCTTTGACATAACGTCATTTCCAGAAAACAAACTCTGGATTTAGCTAAAAAAAAAAAAATCATAACATAATGGAGATAATTTGTTGATGATGGACCCTTTGGATCTTGGGGATTATTCTCCCTTCTCCCTCAGAAGCTGTCAAGTTCAGCACGTTTGTTTTTGTGGGGTTGTTTCAGCGTTGAGCATCTTTACTGTTCATTATGAGGAATGTGACATCATTAAAATCTCCAAGAACTGGAGCAGTGTGAAAAATATCACAAAGCTACAAGCTCTTGTTACATAGAATGTTTTATTCCAACGATGTCAGCACAATTAATTCATTGAAGACTCCTTATAAAATTTATTGGACAAAGTATTAAGTACTAATGAGAGTATAAACCTTACTGATGTTTCCCTTAAGTTATATTTTTTTTCCCTGTCCTAACTTACAACTTAGTTATCAGCGTAATAAGATAACTCCATAATGCAAAGTTTATGACCCTGAAAGATTAAATAATTTCATCCTCAGTCATTTACCAGGAACATTTGAATTCACTCAACAATGAATGATGTATTTTACTGTGTGAGCAAGTCTTCTGGCTCCAGTTTGGGTTTTTTTTCCCATGATTTTAACGTATAAAGTAGCAACACCTCGCAAAATTATTCATACATCTTCAACTACATATTTCCCATTTTGTCACTTTTTAGTCACAAACTTGTATGTTTTCTCCTGGTTATGTGATATACCAACACAAAGCAGTTCGAAATTGTTAAGTGGAAGAAAAATGTTGAATGTTGTTTTAGCAACAACAAAAAATATCTAAAATGTGAAGCATGCATTTGTATTTAGCTCTCATAATTTTATACTTGTAGAACCACCTTCCACTGAAATCAGAGCTGCGACTATTTTGAGCCGAGTTAAAATTTTGAAATTCTCAATTTAATTTTGGTCTGGACTTTGACTGGACCATCCTAACACATGAAAATGCTTATATTTGAACCATCCAGGTCCAGGTCTGTGAGGTTATTGTTTTACAGCCAACTACAAATTCTCCAGTTTTATCCCTGACCAGCTCTCAGATCTTTAGTTTAAAAAAAAGACATAAAATCATTTTTACATTTCTCTCCACACTACTCTAAGTTGTGTTGGTCTGTCACATAGCATCCAAATTAAATGCAGTGACTGTTTTAACATGACAAAATGTGAAAAGGTTAAAGTAGCATGAATTCTTTTGCATTTTACTGTTGGCCACATTCAATGAAGCAAAGTGGTATATTTCTTTACACCTGTTCTTTACAGAAGTTAGTGAAAAACCACAGTGTTAAAACGAAAACCTGTTTCAAGATGCTGCACTGCTCTTGCCATGGCATGCTTTGCACTTTTCTCCAGGATGAAACCTTTCAGTCAGGTCAGCTGATTCCTGCAGCATGCTTTTTTCTTTTTTTTTTTGTCTTTTTACTCTTTAACACCTACAGCAAAGGAATGCAAGCAAACATTAAGTGTATTTGTCTATGCTTGGATACTGTTTTGTGACTGTCTTTGTTATCCTGTTTATCCACCAAGTTCCAGTCAGCATGTGGATCACAGTTGGAAACATCGTCACTCTCAAACGATTAGCGCCGTGCGGCCGTAAAAGCATCGACATCCAGCAGCCAAGCTGCTGAAATGAGATCTGATTTGGATTGAAAACAGATTTCACACATGGAGAGATGGATATTAAATTAGGAGTTAGGATTATTTAAATGTGCAAGTTTAAAAATTTGGTTCAGTCAGTTTGAGTTACATAGTTTGTACAGTATTGTTGTGTTAGCAGCAGTGTAGTTGTGCCAGGGATGCTGTGTGTGTTTGTCGGCAGTGGTTAGCTAACGCTTAGCCTCTGCCCGGTTGTGAATGTGTGTGAGCAGGTCTCGCAGCGCCGCTGGATCCGCTTCCTGCCGTTCTGATCGGGACGTGTCGACGGCTCGCAGGTCCTCGTTCTGGCGCCGTGTCCTCTGGTTCGCGCTGCCTCTCCAAATCCTCCTGCTCCTGCTGGTGGTCCTCGCCTTCCTGCTGCCGCTGGCGGAGGAGGACTACTGCACCCAGTCCAACAACTTTGCTCATTCCTTCTACCCGATGCTCAGCTACACTAACGGACCGCCTCCTGTGTAGGGTGGCAACGAGAACTCTCCGTAATTTGGCTTCCGTGGGACAGGAATGAGAATCGTGCGCAGAAAAATCTCTTCTTTTGTGTGTAGCTCAGAGGATCGAGAATCGCACTACGTTAAGAAATGCTGCGTCATTTCGAGGTGTGTTTTGGCTTAACTCGCGGTGGAGTTCTGCTGGACGAATTTACGGGTCCTTCATCGTGCATTTTTCTGGAGAAGACTGTCAGTGGAAAGCACCAAAGTCAAACGCTGAAAGATTAGCCTGGGGCGACAAAAAGGAACACGAAACAGTTTCATTGCGTTTATTTTTTTACCTGTATTTTTGGGCATGTGGTTTTAATATTTACTTTTCTTTACTTACATCTACGACTGTGTTTGTGCTAAACTGTGTGACGTTTTTAACTTGAACTTACATCCATTCACGTTCGTCTGTCAAGTCAAGTGTTTTATGATTGGACGCAAATCGAGGGGTTTAACCTTTAACATCATGATCTTTTTACATTCTGCTTTTTATTTTTTCATAACATCAGGTATCTTAAAGATCGAAACTATGACACATTGAACTAATGTATATTTTGTATGACTGTTGGTTAAGTATAAAATATATAAAAGTCCAGAATTATTTAACATGTGTACATAGTGCAGAAGATTACTATGAGAAAAGATGTATATGCAACTACCAACAATAATGAATGCCAAATCCTCACTCCGAATCTTGTCTTTAATCTGATTTTTCTTTTGTCCATTTTATTAATGAACATAACTTTAAAGCCCTGGTTGCTAAGTAACGTATTTGTCAGTATCTTAGGTGGCATTTGTTGTACATAAAGACCTTTAAATGGCAGCAAATGGAGAACCTGAGACAGAATCATCCGGGGTGAAACGACCTTCTTGGAGGTCCGGGAGCAGAGGAAGACTGTGGTGAGTGGAGCAATGCCAGGGTGTAGCGCCATGGTGACAACACACATGATGATGATGATGATGGCTGTGAAGAAGCTCCTCAAGCAGTTTGATGATTTCATTGTTTGAAAGAGATAAAGACGTCGAGTTCAGGCCCAACGTCTGAGAAACCTTTGACTGGAAATCCAGCAGCTACAACGAGAGACGAAAACGCTCGGTTCACTGTGAGCCAACAAGCTTTACTCTAAATTAATAAGAGCCTTGCAAAACTTTGACGCTTCCTGACGTTTTTGTCGCTTTGTCACTTTTGTAAACGTCGGTGGTGTGATTCTGTGTGATAAACCAACACAATGTCAATGGCACACTTTAAAAACGAGAGCTGCACCAACAATCTTTACACATTTCTCTGCAACAGAAACAAGCAGTAATAATAAAGTAGAAACGATAATAAAATCATCCCATAAAAGCACCGAAAAAGGCTTTACCAGAAACCCATGAAGTGAGTCATAAAGTTCTTCAATAAAATCTTAAAATGAATTTCATATGTGAGGAAGTGAACACTGGTGTTACATTTTCTTCAGCATTTATAAAAACACATGAATATGAGCAGTTAAAGTAGCAAGTAAAGCAGGGAAGTTATTCACAGTTTCAATCTGAAGACAAGAAGATAATCTGTTCACATGAGACAAAAAAAAACGTAACTTTTTGCTTATTAGCAAAGAGCTATGTAAGACGTGAGCTTACTGTGCAGAACATTTGATGAAACACAGTGGCAGTAGCATCATGCTGTGGGCATACTTTGTTTTTATAAGGACAGTAAAGCTGGTCAGAGTTTATTAAAGCTGAAAAAGACTTGAAACTGTTTAACTATCAACAGCCAATGGAGTATAGAAGCTTGTTCACAGATATCTGATCAAATGCAGTGCAAAATTACATTTGAAAATGTTTAAGGTGTATGAATGTTTTTGCAAAACACTGCAGACGGTTGATAAAAAAAAAAAGGTCAAATGTCTGCTCAATAGATTTGGTTCTCAAACTGTTATCTAACCAAAGTTGAAGTTTCTGACTTTGGACCAGTTGTTTACTTAAAAAAAACAACTTAATTTGTTTACAGAAGAATAGTCTTGGTTTCCCTCCAGCTTTCTGCCCTAACCTTGTGACTTTCCTCCACCGAGTCGAGAAAATGACTGAACAACAAGGAGACGAATCCATTGGCTCTGCTGGAAATGTTACGACTGGACCTCACTCACCTCCCTCTGCCGGTCAGACAGCTGAGTCAGGCTGAGTCTGAGGACGTTGAGCTCCTCTCGCTCCTCTCGCTCCTCTCTCATCTTCTTCTCCTGGTCCTGCAGGTTTGAGCCGCTCAGCTTCTTCTCCTCCTTCGCCTTCCCATCCAGCAGCAGATTCGTCTTCTGCTCCTGCTCGCTCTGACTCTGCTCTGTGACTTTCAGCTTGGCGTGTTGAACACAGCGGAGACCCAAATGTTTGCGCTTAAGCCAAATTATGCTGACCTTTATTTAGATTAGGTAAGTAACTCTGACACTTGAATACGTGCTCAAATTATGTCAAAATGATTTTTACAATCATTCAAAATGATTTTTTTTAAAAAGATAAATTTACAAGGTGTTTCGAGGTAAAAGAGCCTCTAGAGTGACCCTGAATCCCAGCCTTTCTCCCCTCTACCTTGAGCTCGTCGGTGTGGGTGAGCTGGGCCTTCAGCTCGGTGTTGGACAGCTTGGTTGCCCTCAGTTCTGCCTGGAGACGCTCCAGCCTTTTTTTTAACTTCCGGGCCTCCAGAAGAGCGTCGTTTTGTTCTGCAGACAGCACAGATCGACTTCTCCTCCTCTCCTCCTCCAACTCCAAAACCTTTTTCCTCAAAAGCTGGACGTGGAGATCTTTTCTGTCCAGTTGGTCCTTTTGGGACTTTACCTACAAGGATTGAGCAGATTTTTACTTTTGTTCAGAGAGGAAGCAAAAGAGTCGCGTCAGGTTTATTTGTTTGTGTAGCAACTTTCACCAACAACGTAGTAAAAAGTGGTTTACATTGTAAACACGTTAAATAGTCAATTATTACAAAATAAGCAGTAAACATTAGATTTTGTCATCACCAAATATTCTGATAAATGTCTCAGTTATTATCAAAAGCAACTTTTAGCCTTGATTTAAAGGAGCTCAGTCTTTCGACTATCTTGCAGTTTTCTGGAAGTTTGTTCTGGATTAGAGGAGCATAAAATCTTCAGAGTGAGTTTCTACAGTTTTACCTTCTGCTTCAAGCTGTATGTCTGCATTTTGCTCTCCACCAGAGCGGCTGCCTCTTGTCTGTCGAGCTGTTCTGCGCGTGACCGGACGAGTTTCAGCCTCATGTCAAAGCCCAGGTCAGGGTCAATACCGTCGACCTTCATCGTCTCAGACAGCCGCTCCACAAACTCCTCATACTGCGGAGAAATCGAGGGCAAAACACCTGAATGACTGGCTACGTCTCCATCAGTTTCGTCTCTCATCTGCGCCAGTGGCTTCTCTCACTTGCTTGTTGCTGCGTTGTAGTTCGTCCCGATGCAGCTCTGCCTCCAGCTGCTCCGTCTCCAGACTCTGCAGTTGCCTCCTCAGGTCCTGGGCTTGCTGCTCGGCAAGCTGAGCCCTCTGCAGCGTGCCGAGCTGGAGCGCCGTCAGCTGTTTCAGTTCCTCAGAGGTGTGGCGCAGTCTCACCTCCATCTGTGATACGGTCTGCCACGCCGAGGAAATCAACATTAATAGTTGGAACATGCTCAAGGTGTAGGTGGTGAAGGGATTTCTTGACATATCTTGGAATATTTTCAATGAAAAACAGTAAGAACAATTCAAGTACTGAATAAAATGCGCTTCTGCTTTTATGCATTTGGTTGTGTTCACGACGTTCCTAATTCAAATTACAATAGCTTGCAATATAATGATGAATATAACAGATACTTCAGCTAATTTCTTTATCATTGATAACCAGTGAACCTTTCTATTTTCACTTTACAAATAAACTTCATTTTATGTGATGGACCAACGCAAGTTAGTGTTTTATAATGAAGAGAAATTAAAATAAACCATTCTGGATGTGTTGCTTTATCACTTTTATTCTTCACAGAACAATTGAATTGTACTGAGAATAAAATTCACTAGTTGCTCGATTAAAAAATAAGTGATCTGTTTGTACCGTATTTTAGGGCTTCCAGAGTGAAGTGGACCAAATTCAAAAGCACACCACACATTTCAGATTTCTACTTGTAAATAAAGTATTCATTTTCCTTCCACTTTTCATATGTGCACTACTTTGAGTTGGTCTATCAAAAATGAAATAAAAAATATAAATATGTGAGGTTGTAAAGTGATAATGTGGAAAGATCAAAGGAAAATGAATAACTTTGCAAGGCGCTATAAAAAAAAACTTCAAAAGTCACTCAAGTAGTGTAACAGCTAATTTGTGATGTCTTTGTCTTTTCCTCTGCGGCCTGAAAGAAAATTAAATCAGGAGACTTATCTGCTGTAATTAGTCACCTTGTTACAGAAGCCGTCTAAATGGTGTAAGACGTCTCTCTCTGTGGGCAGGAACTCAAGCTCAGTCTTCTCCTGCAGCAGACCAGCCACCTTTTCCAGGAACCGCTGAAGTTTCAACTCAGCCGCCCGGGCCTTGGACTTACACTCCTCCACCCGTTTCTCCAAACAGCAGGACTCTCGCCTGGCGGCCTCTATCACTCTCCTGCTGGCGTCAAGGCTTTCGCTTAAGGTCCGTTTCTCTGTCTCCACGCCCCTCCTTCCCACCACCAGGCCTTCCAACTCCTGAAAGACCCAGCGTCACATGTTAACATTTAGAATGGACGCAAACTTTGAGTGATGTTTTCAGTTTGAATCCATTTGTAACCAGCAAATAGATGTTTTATTTAATTAATAAGGGGAAAAACAGTGTAAAATCCAGACAAAAAGAGGCAACTTTGAGAGTGAATGTAACTCTAAAACACATTGAAAATAGTATTTCTACCTCTTTGAGAGAATCAAGTGCTGCTGCACTGCCGGCTGTCTTCTTCTTCTCCTGATCCAGCTCTGCCATCAGCCTCTGTGCCGTCTCTCTGCTGGCTTTACACTCCAGCTCACAAGATTTGACATTCTCCTCCAAAACAGCAATCCTCATCCTCAGTCTCTCCTCCTCGTTAGACGGGTAACAGGGGCAAATGACACATTTCACAAATACTGCGTACACTTTTTCTTTTATTTGAGTCAGAAAGTTTCCAATAAAGAGATATAAACATACCTCATCAGAATTTTCCAAGATTTCCATGTCACAAGTTTAGCAGAAGAAGTGAGGGTGCAGAAGAAAGTTGTTTCTGTTGTATGACGTTTCATGGCAACGTCAAACAGTGTATACATAGTTCAACCAGAGGGGGCGCTCTTATGTTAAATGCCTAAGCAAAACATTAACTCTATTTCTACGAGGCTCTTGCTAATACCAATAAATAATATGCAACGCATAACTTCACCAGAATAATGTTAAAAAATAAGCACAAATCCTTCTCAGTTAAGAATACGCATCCTTTTTGCCACATAGCATATAATTTATCTTAAACGGGTGTTTCAGCTTTCACCGCGACTCTGTGCTGATGTCGTTGCGCTTTTATACAGTGTTTTAACGTAACAAGTGGTAACCTCAAGTTGCATTCAAGTACAACCAGAGTGACTTTACCCCGTATTTTAACGCATTAATACCTGTTTTGATTACCAGGTATTAACCTCAATCAATAAAAAATAAAAAAATAAAAGATTTAACAAAACCAAACGTAGAAAAGATGTTCTTGAGATTGAATTTCTGTATGACAAAGTGAAATAAAAAATTATTAATCTTCTACTGTAACCCGCACATTTCCCCACAATATAAGTAACATCGCTGTTTTGAAGGGGCCCGGTCAGTGTTCAGTCTCGAAGAGTTTAAATAATTTTAGAAATGCAACTTTCAATAACAAATAAAACATTTCTCTATTATTATTGATTCCCATTTTATTTTGTGTCTTCATCGTTTAAAGCCTTTCTCGTTTCTTATCACAAACAAACGTCTTGCATTAATGAGAACATATTTTTTATCTAAACCTGTAAACATTCATAGATATAATAAAGGTTGGAGTAACATCAATTTTGCACGAGTTGACTTGAATGCACCGTGAAGTTTAAAATGCAGCCTTAAAATGCCTAGAATCGCAACTGCAGTGGTAAAACGCATTTTGACATATGACGTATTAATTATTATTTTGTGTGATATGAACAAATGTGACACATAAAGGATCATTACTTCGCCACATTGTAGGAACCGTGTCAGAGTAATTCATGTAGTTTTAACATAAAACTTAAGGCTGTGAGGTTTTTACCTGCAAGTCAAGACTCTGGACTTACAAGACCCAACTGAATACGTCACGCTACACAGGAAGTGCGGAACAACATCAGCTTGTGCGAGGAGAAACACGCCTCCTGGGTCAGTCACATTTGCTGTCAAGTAATTTGAGACAGTTTATGGTTTTCTTTTAACACTTTGTTACCAGTTTCCGCTGTTTTACCACATTATCTCTGGCTTGTTTCAAGACGCTGTGTTTTCCGTCCCCGGTAAGCCAAAGGCTAATGTTGCACGGTGGCTTTTAGCATGTTGTTAGCTTGTTTTCAGAGGTTATTACCTGCTCTGAACTGTCGTAGTTTTTACTGTAAGCTTATTTAAATTTTTATTTATAATCTGAGCCAATCGGGTTTACTTATTCTTGTTCCTGCTGTCTGTATTTTTATGTATTTCTCTTTCCCCCTTATATTGCAGAACACCTTTGCATCAGAAAGATGCTTCTTCGGACATTGTGGTCGAGACTGGGAGCTCGGCAGCTTGCTGGGAGCAGACCAGTCTGTATTGTTTCTTCAACCACTCTTACCCAATGTTTGAAGCCCAGCAACAACGAATCTACCCCAATGATTAACTCCTGGTCATCTACAACCACAAGAACCTTTTACTTAAACTCATTTAACCAGCAGTGCATGCATAATCCTACACCTACAAACTTCATATGTAATCAGGCTCGTTTTTATTCATCTAACATTGTACAGTCAGTGCTAAAGCCAACCTTAAAACCAGTAATAGTGCCTCCTACAGGAAAAAGACCTCCTAAAGGGCCACGAACTAAACAGCCTTCTCGGTCCAACCAGCCTTCAAAGAAAGAGGATGAGGTGATGAAATTAGTGATTGTTTGTTTTCCCATCGGTTGCTGCCTGGTTAAGTCATTAATTCAGGTGTTATTTTGTCTGCAGGATATGATGCAATGCATAGCCTTTGCAACAGCAGACCAGTATCATTTGCCAACACTCAGCCACGACTTGATAAACCACGGCTTTCAAGAAATAGATTTACCAAGAGGTACTAGCCAAGCAGCTGTTATATCACAACTTGACTCTGAGGAACGCTGCTTTGAGTTCTTCTCACTGCCCTGTTTTCATTTCAGATGCATCAAACGTCCTGGTGATAAGCACCGAAAACGCTGCTAAAGTAGACGACGATGCGCTTATTTTTTTCTTCAGGTAGAAACGACGAGCTTCGTCACAAACAATAAGTGTTTATGACTTTCTTTCTTCTTCTTCTTCTTTTTTTTTTACATCTTTATTGTATATTTTTATATATTAAAATGACATCATAGTTGTTGAATATCATTTTAATTGTGGACTTTAGTGATTCGTGAGAACCACAGTTTGCCCACACCGTGGACGAAATGACGATACAACAAACAACTTTATGGAGTTTCAAAGCAAAGAGTTGGGTTCACAAATTTGAATTCATTTCATTTTTCTAATCTTTAAATACTCAAACATATAAATACGGGCCCTAATATGTGCATGCAGCCCCGTTAATGTTTAGATAAATCCCCTTTAGCAGATCACATCTCACCTACACGCATTCCAATAACAACCTCCAAGTATTATTATGTCTTTTTATTTAGATTTTGTGGTGACAGTGGCCTTTATTAGTTATATATTATGTAATATTGATAATAGAAATATCCGACAAAGAAAGGAGAGAGACTAAATGCCTTCTGGGACAGAAGAAATAAAGACTGAGAGCTATTTAACCACTTTGACTAGAAGTATGTTTAGGGAATCTGAGGAAAGGCTTTTAATTCAAAGGACACACAAATCGTCAAGCATGGTGGTGGCAGTGTCATGCTGAGGGGGTCATTTAGCTGCCACTGTCACAGGTGCGTTGCACTAAGTGGTTGGAGTAATGACGAAGGAGGATTACCTCCGTTTTTGTTTTTTTTTAACTTCAAATCCACAACTAGTTGGTCGAAACTTGGACACCGTTTACTGGTTCTAGAAAGACTCTGAACACACAATCAGGACCGGTTCAGGAAGGACAGCCATCTGACATTTAGTATTTAGACTTAACACAAATTTTCTTTGTTGAAAATGTGTGAACTTTACTCAAAAACACAAAATAAGGCCGATTGAATGAGATTTACTTGGTCATTCAATCAGGGATCTTGTTGGTGGCTACAAAAAAAAATTACTGCAACAAACTCGGAGACATTTAACCACATATTCAGGTTTGTGTTGAGCATTTAGGTATAAGTTTGTGAGAAAATCTGCTCAAACTGTTAAATCAACAATAATTGGGATTGTTTGTTGTATCATAATTTTACCCTGGAAAAAGAAATGTTGGAATAAGTAATTAAAAGCCAATAAATTTATAAATATTTTGTGAATGTTTCATCAAGATTGTGTAGCTTGGTCTAAAACATAACCTGTGTAAAATTAAATTAAAGTTTGAATCAACTGGAAAAGAAGAAACTCTTGTGGAAATTAGTTTTCTATCATTTTCTGATTCTCAGTGTGAACCTTGGTGTTTTGGAAAAACTTGTTCTGACGTTCCAAATCTGAATTTCAGGGAAGGATCCGTCGTTTTCTGGAATGTCCAGGAGAAAGAGGTGAATGTTACCTTTAGCGTTTCCAAACTGAACCCGTTTCTACATCAGATCACCTGTTGACAACGGAGTTTGTTCTCGTTTTGTGCAGATGAAGAAAGTTTTGAGGTTATTGGAACATCATGAGATCCAGCCTTACGAAGTTGCTTTAGTTCACTGGGAAAATGAGGAGATCAACTACACTGTGGGAGAGTACGAGTTGCTTCAACGTCAGCCGGGGTTGTTGGTGTTCCTGAATGCTTCCTCTTCATTAAAACATTTAAATCTTCTCCTCAGAGGAAACACAAAGCTGGAGAGAGGCAACTTCATTCTTAGTTACGACATGGATCAACAAGAGGCTGTCCTGGAGAAATTTGCATTTTCAAACGCTCTCTGTCTGTCAGGTGAGAATAGGTGAATACTACTGACTTGCTTTGGGTTTCGGTTTTAAGCACTTTTTTACTCTTAGTTCTTTTTTGTTGTTTGTTTTTCAGTAAAGTTGGCGATATGGGAGGTGGCTTTGGACAACTTTGTAGAGTCAATTCAGTCAATCCCAGAGGTACAATGGACATGGCGGAGAGAGACTCTATGCATATTTTATGATGCCTAATGCCAGCTATTTGAAAATCTAAATGTGAAGTAATTTGTTTTGCTTAGATGCTGAAGTCTGGCAGGAGAATCAAACTATCCTCTGCTGAGGTTATGCAGAAGATTGGAGAGCTATTTACGTTGAGGTAAATTCATTTTTCTCCAAACAGCGGCTCACTCGTTTTCTATTTCATTTTTACGACTTAAGAGAAAGCCAAAGCTTTCCAATTACCCGTGGCGCCAGCCTCTTCACTTGATTTGCTATTTTTACCACTTCAGGATCGACGTAGTGCCCGTATTGTGCGGTCACGTTTACGGTCGCCTGCCTCAGTCATGACCATAACTTTAATCGTTTTTTGCTCTCTGCCTCCTGCAGACACTGCATCAACCTGAGGTCCGACCTTCTCCTCACTCCCGATTTCTACTGGGACCGAGAAAACTTAGAGAAGCTCTATGACAAGACGTGTCAGTTCCTGAGCATCAACCGCAGAGTCAACGTAAATGCAGCTGCAGAGCACGGATGAGTCATGAACAAGAGTCGTCGCGAGACGTTTAGCTCCCTTCTTTGTGCGTTACTGTCATTTGTAGGTTGTGAACGAGAAGCTGGAGCATTGCACGCAGCTGACGGACCTGATGAGGAGCCACCTGAGTGAAAAGCACAGTTTGAGGTTGGAGTGGATGATAGTCATCCTCATTACCATTGAGGTACAGTGGATTTATTTCACCCCTTTATTTACAGTAAAGAAAGATTTGTTCATGATGTTAAAACTACAAATTCTAGATTTTTGGGGGTTTTATGTTGAAATACCAACACAAAGAAGTGAGATAAAAGGGAATTTGTCTTTTGTCCCCTTTATTCTGAGACTCCTAAATAAAATCCAGTGCAACGAATTGCTGTCAGAAGTAACCTAATTGTTTGTCCACTTGTGTGTAATTTAACCTCACGCTTGAACTGATGTGGAAATATTTCGTGTACAAATTCATGTCTTTTGATGTGCAAAACTAGCGGGTAAAAACCCCAAACACCTCCAGCTGCAGAGGTTGTTTGAAAACTGTTTACTTTTCTCTCTACTTCGCATTTCTGCACTGCAACATGTTGGTGTACCAAATAAAATCTCAATGAAATAGAAGGTTTATGTCACAAAATGCAAAAAAAATATATATATTTTACAAAAGCACTGCTTAATATCTCGGCTGTGTGATTAATCTGTGTCCTGTTCTCCTTGAAGGTGATGTTTGAACTCGCAAAAATGATCTTCTAACCTGCTGACCACAGAAAACACAAATCTATGAATGACATTAGAGACTTCAACGGAAGAATGCTGTGCTGTGCTCAGGTATTCATTCACTGCTATTTCACAACGAATCGCTGACGCAACCTGAAAATGTGAAGGGGACCCGATTAGTTTTAGGTTTGTTCCTCTTTCAACAAAGGGACACTTCTCAAACGCACAATTTATCTATGAACATGTCCATTCATCCATTGTTTACTCTCGCTTATCCTTCCAGGATGGATTGGTGCTGAGCCTGGCTAAATGTTTGCTCAGATTTTTGTTCAAACTTGTTGAGTATTTGACTGTTTTTGTATTTAAATTTTAAGAGAATTATGAAAACGTTATTCGTGTGACTCATTCATGTTAAAAGAAAGAAGAATAAATTCTTACACAAATGTGTCTGCTCCTATTTGGTCCCCCAACAAAAAGCGTGAGTTCTGTCCTGGACGTTTTGATATGCAGACCACTGTTTGAATGTAAAACATGAGCCGTAATAATCTGTTAAACTGACGGCTGAATTAAGACGTTTCAATAACACAGGAGAGTTAGGATATGTGCAGGTATTATTTTATTAAAATAAAACAATGTTTTAATAATAAAATCTTGCTTGATACACGAATAAAGGCATCTCAGAGTTGGGTTTTACATCTTGCAACTTTTGACAAATTCTTTGAAATCAGAATACATGGAATGAAAGGAAGAAAGAAGAAAACTGTTTTTTTTTTTGTTTTGTTTTTTTGTTTTCCTTCAGCTTGAATACATAGCTGATTGTATCCAGATAATCCTTTTAGTTGTTGATTCATAAACATTTGGGCAGAAAAATGGAACAAGAAGTATATTATTATTATTATTATTATTATTATTATTTATTATTAAGGCTCAAAGATCAATATTTGGGTACATTCAATGTCAGACTTTTCTACGGTGATGTGGCATGCTCCCTGTCTCCTTGAAACTGACTTGGTGGTATCTCTTTTTGATTGTAAATATGCACAGTAGAGCCTGTATGAGCTTTAAAACAGACATTATTTACAAGATAAAATATAGTAACATATCTGAAATATGTTTAGGTCTGTAATAGAGTTTGTAAAATTGTAAAGGACTCGCATTCAAACGTGTTCATTCCCACACAAACCTTTTTGTTTCTGTCACATTACAGCCGCAAACAGCGCTGTATTATTACGACTGTGTAAAATAACGTGCAACGGTAAGGTGGAACGAACATCATGGTTTTCTACTTTGTTTACAAACACATCTCAAAAGTGTGGTGTGCTTTTATATCCAGCCCCTTTACTCAGCTAGCTTTAAATAAAATTTAGTGCCTTCTGGGTTATTTTTCAAAAACATTTCACAATCTGAACAAATCGGAGCTTTGTTTAATTCGTCATCTGAAAATTGAAAGAGTAGATATGGCACTTGTGCGAGCTACTATAAGGAGGTTTTGACTCTAAAAATGAAACCACAGCTGCAATGGAATGGTTTAGATCAAATCATTTTTTGTTGTGTTAGGATAATCAAGTAGAAATCTGGACTTAAATCAGCTGTGACACGCTTGAAATGGACACTGTCTAACCAATCTGTCAAAGTTTGAGCTTTTTTGTAAAGAACAAGCAAAGAAATTTGGTTTCTAGATGTGCAAAGCTGGTAGATACCAAAACTCTTGCAGCTGTGATTGCAGGAAAAGCTCACTTTACAAAGAATTGTTTCAGAGGAGATACAAATTACTTCCACACTTTTAAGATTATTTGTAGAAAAAAACGTGTAATTTTTTCTACAATTACACGTAACAACCACAAACTCAAAATGCATTTGAGTTTGTGGTTGTTACTTAAGAAAATGTGAAAGTGTTCAAGGAGTATGAACCCTTTCACAAGGCTCTGCAGGTGAAACAACTAAAAGACTGAATGATGAAACATACGTGGTCATAAATAGGACAGGCTGCGAAATATCTACATACATTAGTATATAAAAAAGGTGTGTGCAGTGTCAGAGTACAAACGTAAATACTGCTTCCGAATTCTCTCAGGTACTGTTAAAATCACTTTTACTTTTCAAAAGATAAAAAAAATTAATATAATGTTAAAAGTGGAAGAATTGGACATGATTAGTAGTCTAAGTCGCACACTTTGGAACAGCCATGTTTCAGTGAGAGGTTGATGCATTCACATCTGAAATCACTGCAGTCACCCTGAGAAGGTCAACAGCTTCCCTGTCCGAACTTCTCTAACCACACCTCCATCATAATTAATGTTATGTTTAAAATCAAGAATGGTTCCACCACTAAATATGGGAATCGTACTGGATTAACTTGATGTCACGGGAAACGCTGCAATGGCTTTTCGGAACGTTCGTCCTTTGTTATGATTGTCCAACCTTGGAAAAGACGAGATAAAGCACCTGTTAGTCATTTGAGACAGATAATTGAAGACTAAATTTCTTAAATGAACAAGTGATTCTGAAAATGCACTAAGATTTACCTGTCGTTAACCCCAGAGACGGGATGTGTTAGCTTCATTCCACCGCGGAGACGCTGGTCCCCAGGTCCTCGAGTGCAACAGTGAAATCCTCCCCTTCACTTTCCATTTCACTCGTTTCTTTTCTCAGCGCGTCTCGTTGACTTTCTGTGTCCTCGGCCTCCAGGCTGCATGCCATCTCAAACTCCAGCTCAGGCTCTGCTTCATCCTTTTCTTCACTTTCACTCTGCAGCTTGACTCGTTCATCCACCTTTTCTGTGGATGCTTGCATGTCCTGCTGTGGATAGATGTCCTCCTCCGCGTCCAGCCAAACATCTTGATCGTTTTCGTCCTCTGATTGTCTGAAAGCCCAGCTCTTTTTCGCCTCGGAAAGCAGAGGCTTTCTCAGGAACACTGCTCTCTTCTCTTGTCTTGCTGGTTGGCAAACCTCCACTGTCTGAACCTCTGCGATGACTCTTTCAGTGGATTGTATTTGTTCCAATGGTTCTATTGTTTCCACTGCTTGGATACCCACATCCTGTAGCACTGGCTGACTTGCGATCACAGCCCTTTGGATTAAATGCGAGTCCGCTTCTGGTTCTGTGATACTGGTTGCCTGCACTGCAACCTCATTTAGCTCCGTCTGTTTCTTGCCTTCATCTCTTTGACGTACAGACTCTGCTGACTCCTCTGCCTGAACTCCAGCTTCAGAAACATCCACCTGCTTCACAGGTTCAATTCTCTCTACAGGTGCAGCAGAGGGCCACGTTGAGGCTTTGGCTTGAGCAAATTGTATGTTCAGTTTGAACTCTAAAGACAGGCTAGAAGGGGACTCCAGGTTGCCCACAGATGAGATTACTCCAGTGTTTTGGGGGACTGCTAATCCAGCATTGCCAGGTGTAGCAAGCTGTCTTTGCGTACTTGTCAGAGGTTCCATGGTGGTTTCATTTGGGCCCTTTCCAGCTAATTCCTCTGTTCTTGCATCTCTTGCTGCGGTGCATACTTCTGGCTTGTCAGGTTTTGCTTCCTCCAAATCCTCTTTGTGATCCTCAACAGAGATTTCTGGGCTTTGTGGAATAATTAAAGGTACCTCGGATCCTCCAAGGCATTCTTGCTCAGGCAGGATTCCAGAGTTGTCAGTGATGACAGTGGCCTCCTCCTCCTGTCTTTCGATGGCCGTCTCAGTGCCATCATTGATCACCTTCTCATCTTCCGTCTCAACTGATTCCTTTTGGTCTGTCTCACATACTTCTATCATACTTACTGACTCTTCCATGGCTTGTTCTACATGTTGGGTGGCCATCTTGGACGGCGTTTCCAGTAAGTTACTCGTCACATGCTGCATAACTTCTTGAACTGTCACCTGGATTTCTTCAACAGTAGTTTCTTCTTCAACTCCTGCAGTGGCTAAGAGGTTGTCTACTTTCTGAATGCTTTCATGGCACACATCAATGACTTCCTTATCTTCTGTAATGCCTACTTGGATCACTGTGTCAACGGCGTTCTGGGCTGATGTGATGTCCACATCCATCAGGTGCACCTGGACTTTGTGATTCACCTCGATCTCCACAGGCGGCACGCGCATTGTCAAAACAGCAATGCTCGGCTCTGCTGCCTGATTAATGTCATCTAGCACTAACGGGGTTGCAGTCTCTACTGTATCATTTATTTCTATCTCACTGGCCGTTTTACTCATCAAAACTTCTTGAACCACATTAGGTTTCTCACTTGAAACGTCTTGTAAATTACTCATAACTTCATGTGATATGAAGGTGTGATCAGCCACCTTTATCTCGGCAGCTGACAGTAGGTCCGTTTTATCCCCCTCTACTGTCTCCTGCTGCTCACAGAGATTCACTTCACTTTTAGGTTCTTCTGAAACTTCAACCAGGTCTACACAAACTGGCTGGGTTTCCTCAGGACATGTTGTTCTTTCTAGGACCTCGCCAGTCCTTGCCTCCTCGTTAACTGAGGATACATGAACTGCTGTCAATGCTGGTAACCCCTCCATGTTTTCAAGAACATTTTCTTCATGCTCAACCTTGGCATCGCATGGTTTAGTATCAGTTTCCTCATCCAGCTGCAATACATCTTTCCCCTCTGGTTTTTCTGGAGCAATGTCTTCTGGCTGTGGAACGTCTTCAAGTAACGTTTGCGTTTCAGGTTCCTGAGTCTTACTTTCCTCATCACTTGGTGCAGTTGTTGATTTGCATGTCTCTAAATCTGAGGCAATATCTTGTGGACTAGGAGGTAAACCTTCCAGTTCCACAGATGGATGTTCCTTTGACTCTGTAATAATTAGTTCTTCTGTGACCGTTTCCAATGCTGAAGTGTCATGTATCACTTCCACATCAGATGCTCCAGAGCTAATTGCTACTGCATCTGGCGGAACTGCAGCAGCTTCTGGTTCCTGAGCGTTCTCTGTTTCAGGAGCGTCCTCCACTTGAATGATTCCTTGAATCAAACATTCAGGTTCCTCTTTTGGTTTTTCTTCAACTGTTTCTGCTTTTGGTATGGCATCAGTAGGTGTTGCATCTTTTCCTAGAACCTCCACTCTGCTTTCTTCTGACGCCAGTATGTCTTCTTGAAGTTCGTTTGTGGCTTCTTGTACAACATCTGTGGCTTCTTTAACATCAGAAACTTGTGTAACATCAGGAGACTCCAGTGTAGGAATTATTTTTTGTCTCTCTTTGTCAGCTTGTTCTTCACTTTCTTCAGAGAGAGACTTTAGCAGTTCAAGTTCTTCTGCATTTGTTACAGTAGATGAAATGTTTTCTGAAAACAGTGCTGACTGATTAATGGACTGACCTGCATCTTCTTCTGAAGTCAATATTGGTGCTTCTGGACATATCAGTTCTTTGATTTGAGTTGCATCTGTTTGTGGCTCTTTGTCTTCTGGTTCATCACGTTCCTCTTGTTTTTCATCCTGTATGTCTGCTTTAGCCTCTTTATTAAGGGACTGAACTAGATCCTCTTCAGATGTCACCGTTGGTGTTTCTACAGATTTCAATTCTTCTTTGAGTTCAGCATTGTCAGTTTGAGTTACATCCGTTTTGACCTCTTTGTCTTCTTGCTCATCAGTGACTTTAGTGAGAGACTCTTCTTGTTTGGGTTCTTCTTTTTCAGCTGGCGAAAGGTCTGGCAATGACACTTCATCAAGGGACACAACTGCATCCTTTTGTGACTCTAACGTTGGGGCTTGAGCATTTTCAAATCCTCCTGTATCTTCTGACTGACGGATTTGGGCTCCATCTATTTGTGATTCTTTATCTTCTTGCCCATCTCTGACTTCAGCAAGAGACTCCAGCTGTTTAGATTCCTCTGTATGTTTTTCAGCTGGTGAAGAATCTGGCAATGATGACACTTCTTTATGAAGGGACTGGACAGCATCTTCCTCTGACTCTGTTATTGGCGCTTGTGCACTTTCTAATGCTTCTGTAACTTTGGAGCTGTCAATTTGCGCAGCTGCTGTTTCTGGCTCATTCCTCTCCACCTCCTCAGTTACATCAAGAAGAGACTCTACTTGCTTGGATTCTTCTGCATCTCTTTCAGTTGCTGTATCACCTGCCACTGGTGCTTCCTTAATAAGGGATTGGGCTGCATCTTCCTCTGACTCTAACGTTGGTGCTTGAACACTTTCTAATTCTCCTGTAACCTCAGACTGATCATTTTGTGGCTCTTTCTTTTCTGTCTCCTCTGTCACTTCAGGGAGAGACTCTACTGGTTTTGACTCGTCGGTGTCTATATCAGCTGTGAAAATATTTTCTGAAACTGATACTTCTGTGTTGAGTATCTGAACCAGATCCTCTTCCAACTCTGTTGCTGCAGCTTTTACAACTTCTGTCACTTCTGCACTTTGCTCAGTTTTAGCTTCCACTACTGGAGGTTCTTTGTTGTCTTTGGTTTCTTCACTAAGATCCTGTGAGGGTGTTTCAGTTAGTTGAATGGTCTCTGGGGACCTTTCTTCAGGTGAGTGAATATCACACTCTACTTTGGCCACCTCAGCTGTTTCTGCTCTTACCTGTTCTTCCAGCTCATCCACTGCATCATTTTGAGTTTGCTTTTTGGTTTCAGTGTCCTCCTCTGTCACAATTTGGTCTTCCTCCTTCCCACCTACTTCCTCGGTGTCATCTACTGATGTTACCACTAATTCTTCCTTGGAGTCTGTTTTTCTTCTGTTATTTTCAGCTTGACTAGTAATAGGTTCTTCAGTCGCTGCAACCTCTTCTCCTTTAGTTAAACTCTCTATTGAAACTGCTTCATCTACATCCCCTGCACCTTCAACTACATGCTGCCGCTCTGGTGTAATTTCCAAATCTTTTATGTCTTTTTGTAATTCTGAAACATTGACCTCACAGACGTCATCTGTAGCTGGCTCAGCGGTGTCGAGCTCCTCTTTAGGAACTTCTGAAGCCATTTCTGTAGAAATGTCCTCACTAAGGTGAGAAATGCTCTTGGCATGGATTGTTGCTGCGACTTCATTCACCGCATCAATTCCTTCAGCATTTAGGCCTGTCTTTATGCTTGTTGCTTCTGATCCTCGGTGTATTTCCAGCATTTTGGGCTGGTCTAATACAGACGATTCAAGTATTTGACGTGTTACTGAACAAACCGCTTTTTCAGGACTCTGTTTCTCCAAACACACTGGAATTGCGTTCGGGCTTGCGGTTATCGTCTCAGAAACCTGCTGCAGGAGGGACTCTGTGTTCACGATGGTGTACTCTGCTGGGACAGGTGTTGTGTTACCAGACGTTTTTGAAGAGTCTGATAACTGGGAAACTGCAGACACCATCTCTGTTTCATCTGCCAAGGTAACGTCTGCTGGCTCTGGAGCGGTTATGGCTTCAGATGTGATCTCCAGCAGGTCCTCTGCTATTGTTTCGTCTTTTGCTGCTTCCTTCTCCGCCACTGAGGCTGGGGTGGTCTCTGTAATGATCCCCTCCTCTGGGATATCACTGAGCTGTTGATGATTGCTTGAGTCTGTGAGCTCGTCTGGTTCTTCATCTGTAGTTGCAGCTGATGAAGCCTCTTTTTCTAAAGCCCCTTCGTGGCTTGGGATGTCTTTTGGCTCAGCGGGCGCAGTGTCCTGCAACTGAACTTCCTCTTTGATCTCAATGGTTTCAATTTGAGGTTCACCATCTGCATCTTTTGCTATATTATTTTCTTTTTCTGCCACTGGTTCTGTTTCAGGTAAATCAAATTCAGACAGTGGAACCACAGCGGGTGTCTCGGAGTCCTCGCCATCGATACTTGCCACCTCTTTACCAACCTCCTCAGGAGAAACATCAACAGACTTTCTTGTTTTTCTTCCTGACAGGAGTTTCTTTATGGAAAAGGCCGAATCATCTTGGCCAGCTTCGTAGGTGCTTTCCTCTTCCTCCTTCACTTTCTTTTTGGGAGTAACCAGTTTTTTAAACGACCTCCATGTTGAGCTTTCGTCATCCTCTGGAGGACTTCCTGTCTGTTTTGGGGATGACGCCAGAATCTCCTGCAGCTCATTAGACGCTCCAATCGGTGGTTCTTTAGAGCCACCATTTTGCTTGCTACCTTCACCATTTTGAGGCATGTCATCCTCAGAGTCTGATGTTTTCCGGCTTCTTCTTCTTCCAGATCCACACAACACAGTTTCCCATGACACAGACGAATCTTTCCTCCTCTTCCCTTCCTCTGTGCTGTGATCTGATATTTGCTCTGCCTCAGCTGATTTCGGTCCATCTTTTGAACCTGGAATTGGCCCCTCTTCATGGTCCACAGATGACTTCTTCCTCCGTTGGGGAGTTACAAGCTTTTTGAATGAAAACCAAGCCCCATCTTCCCCACTCGCCGCCTCTGAAGGAGTTTCCTCTTTCTTGTTATCTGCAGACTCTGCTGATGACAGAAGCTGGTCTGAAACATGATCTCCAGAGTCGGACAGCTTTGCGTCACTCGATTTTCTGCCCTTTTGCTTTTTGCCTCGTTTCTTGAAACTAGAACCTGACAAAAGCTTTTTCAGGGGGCTTTCTTGAACAATTTCCTGAGAGTTGGTGATTTCATTTACGACAATAGATGGTGCTGTAGCTGACGTGGTGATTGGCTTTTCCTCTTCAGTTTTCTCTTCATGAAGCTCTTTCTCAGCTGGAGCAAAGTCTTCCTCATGGTGGTGATCACATGCCGCCTGGGTCGCATTTTCCTCTTCTTTTTGTCCTACTTCATCATCTTCAAGCTTCTTTTTCTTTCGAAGGCCGGAAAAGATTCCAGTTGTAAAAAACTTTTTAAATGGACTTGCATTTTCGTCAAGCCCAGCTGGAGATGTTGGACGTGGGTCCTCCTGCGATGTAACGTCCTCGCTGAGAGGTGAAGACGTTCCCGCATCATGGGACGTGTTGTCCTCTTTGGTTCCTGCTGTTTTCTCATCTTCTTTCTCCTGAAAATCATCAGGTGTAACATCTGTCGGTGTCTGGCACACTGTTGAATCGTTTTCCACAGCCTCCTCTGCCATGTTGAGGTCTGTGCTTTCTTGAGCCTCCTCAATTATTTCATTCGCAGGTGGTTCAACATTAACATCTTCTGGTTTGCTCGGCTCCTCCTCCGTCACGTCTATTGGCACTGCACCTCTGTCGGTGGAGCCTCTCTTCACTGTCAGCTTCAGACCAATGTTGCTGAAAAACTTCCTGAAACTTTCATTGATGTCATTCTGCTTGGCATCCATTTCGATCAGATCATCGTGTCCAACCTGTTCATCTTCAGCTTCCTCGGTCACTTTCTTCAAATTAATGTCCTCGTTTTCTAAGGGTGTCTCTTCTTCTTTTGGTGGCTCTGAAACTTTTATGTCTGGACAAATGGCAGCTAAACCAGGATAGAAGAAAATTATATACCAGTCAGTTTTCTGCTGAGACAATTTTCAGATTTTTTGTCATTAAACAGTAATACAGCTAAAATGTATATATTTTTGAAACTCCATAAGGACACTTTTTCTTCACTGACCAATGTTAAATCACACTTTTCTTGTCATAAAATTATATTTATTTGCTACATGTTAGAAAACTAAGAGACTTTCTTTAAATACTGTAAGTGTTATACTATTCATAGCACTTGACCACTCCAAAACATTGACTTTGTCATCCTTTATAACTAATTTGGCAGTACGCTTGGTCATTGTCCATTTGTAAGATTCATTTGTGCCCAAGCTTTGATTATTTGGCTAATGGCTGAAGATGTTGCTTTGATATTTCCACCATGTCTTGTCCTCACAATGTCATCATTTTTGTGAGGTCCACCCTTGTATTTCACAGTTGGGACGGTGCTTTTAGGCTGGCAAGCTTCCCTCGTTTTCTTCCAAATGCAACAGTGGTCATTATGACTAAACACTTCAATCATAGTTTCAAGAGACCAGAGGAAATGTCTCCTAAAATTATGTCTTTGTCTCTGTAACACTTATTTCTTGCATACCATCAATTGAAAATTAAATTAAATCAGCCAAAATATCAAGAATAATGTCATGAGGGCGTTTTGCTTTACAAGGGATTGGTACGTTTTTCAAAATATATGGTATTTTAAAGAAAATAACATTATGTGGAAACATTGATGCAACTACTCAAGACTCAGTCAGTAAGTAAGTGGACAATGACCCTGAAGTATTTACCAAGGAAGTATTTACGAAGTGACTTGAAGAGTAGAAAGTCTGTGATTTGGAGTGATCCTTAAAGATTTCTTTAAGCAGATCCTTAAAAGGTGTGTCCAGGCAAGGCGACTCAGACACACCAGGAGACAGGAGAACCAGGCGACAATTACAACAAACTATACTACAACATATTAAGAAACTGAATAGGAGGAAAAAAATAATCGTTATTCTGACATTTAGCAAACAGAAATAGTTTTTATTATCCTGAGTGCCCTAAAAATTGGAAAGTCTTGGGTCTGGTTTAAAGTCAGTGTATGTAAATATGCGGCTTCGTGTGTATTTAAATTAGGATTCCTCACCTTCAATGCCAATCTCATCCTCACAGTGACCATTCAGCTCTACTGTGGAGCTCTCTGCTTTTCTGTTGATATCAGAGATCTGTCCGTTGTTTCTGAGAACCTGAAACGAACAAAAATCATACGATTAGTAATAGATTATCCATCAATTGTCCATTTGCACTGATCCCTACAGGGCTGTTTGGAGTACTGTTGTCTATCTCCAGCTGTTATTGGGCAAGAGGCATCACAGGGCAAACAACCATTCACACACTCACCCTGGAGTAACAAGTTAACCTAACAGCAACGGTTTTGGACTTGGAGGAAGATGGTGCAGGTGAACTCCAGGCTGGGATTCAAACCCAGGACCTTCTTTGTGCAAATCAGTGGTGCTCTCATCTGCATCATGGTGGAGCCAATTTTAAGATAAAACACAGCAGTCGATCCGCACTCATCTTCAGTTATTCACAAATGACAAAGAAGTATTTTCTTTCTACATTTAAGTTACAAACATTTTGATCATACTTCTGTCTTTTGTGGAAGGGTGAAAAAATAACTTTCCCTTTGTGATTCCCGGGTATTTCTTCCATCTTAAGTCGTGTTTTCTAAACAATCGATACAATCCAGTTACTGTTGGATGGTGGCAACTGTGACCTTTCCGTTAGCAACCCTAATAGCCTAAATCTCAAGTCCCTGAGACAGATTAGTGCAGCAGGTCTGAGCAGGGTTTAGAGAATGAGGAACACATGTCCAACTAGGGTGAGGTCATTCACTTAATAAATCAGGATAAACGTCGCTGTCAGCGAGTTGATAGATGTCGGTGTCCCAACATATTTGGCCAATCTTCTAGAGCTGATGTTTCTCACTGTTGTTTGCTGATGTCAAAACAGGTCTTCCAAGTAATCCTCGAGGACGATTAACTCTGAGGAAATGCAGGGCAAAACCACTAAGAGAATTACCAGATGCCAAAAGATCAAATGCCATAACGTGATTAAAACTTCCTTTTCCAGGCGACGGACACTCAGCATCATAAACAAGCGAGCGCCTGACCTGTGGTAGACGGTTCGGCAGATTTTCTTTTGCTTTGATTTATTTGGAGCTTGTTTGTCTCTGTGTGTATTTTTGAACAGTTCAGAAAATAAAGCAAAAAAAAAAAAAAAAAAAGTTTAAGGCTATGAAATTTCAGCACCAATTCACAGCAAATGAAAAGACCAAATTTATATACAGAAGTGTATTCCGGGATTGATCCAATGATACTTACAGATACCAATTTTATCCTGGTTATGATTCAGCGCAGTTAAATTAATTTAATAAAGGTGATTGTTAAAAAGTAATTGGTTACATTATGTCACTGGCTTTGCAGCAATTCCTCCTGAATAAGGTTTTGGCAACGTAGGAAAGGAACAACTTCCTTTAACAGGAGAAGACCTCCAGAGGAACTGGACTCAGTATGAGCTGCCGTGACTAACGAATGGTTTGATTAATGCTTTTGCATTAACAGATAAGATATGACAGATGTCTTTTCCAATCATTGTTGCATCTTATTTATAAAAGTTGTCAAAGTAAATAAAGTTACAACACTTAGATTGGCATGTTTTTTCTTTCTTTTTTTTAATGTAGTCCTCCATTATAGTCAGGTACAATAGAGAACATCTGTAAATAAGTTTTCAAGCACTGCCACAGATTCCCAATTGTTGTTACTTTGACTAGGCCAGAGATTTGCAACACGTGTCTCTGGATCTACAAGCTTTCCTTTGGATATTTCTCAGTTACTCCTAATAATTTTGATTAAAATTATAAAGAACCAATCATTTTTTAAATACAGATATGATAACAAATGCAAGTTTTAGATGTTTTACAGTTTTTTTATGGAATAATTGCATTAAATTTCCACATCAGAACGACACTAAAAGCACCTATAATATTTTTTAGATATTTTTTTCATGTTATCAGGTTGGAAATGTGCTTTTTTTTCTTACCACAAATATTAACATCCCATCAATCCCAGGTATTCATCCTCTTTTTAAAAAGTTTTTTTCTTTGTTTTAAAATTTAAAAATATAAATAAAATAACGGTTCTTTAAAATTACAACAAATTTGCTGTTGTAAATATTTATTAAATATTAAAATGTATCTTTTTTTTCTTTTTCTTTTTTTTAAATTGGTGTAAGCTTAGTGCCTCTAAGCAGGTTTTGTAGCGCAGGACTGAGGGCAAAAATAGCTCTTTGGATTAAAGTGTGTAGACCCTTTGACTAGGCCATTCTTTCTCTGTCAGAACCACATCTTGTGGTTGAGATGTGGTGCTCCAGGTGGTTTAGAGGTCCGCCAGCCACAGGGCTTAGCATGTGGGCCAAAAGGTTCATTTTTAGTCTCTGACCAGACCTCCATCTTCCACTTATTCCCTGTGTGACTATAGACTCATAAAGTGAGTTCATTTGGGTTCAGATGGCATTTCTACTGCTTTATATTTAAACCAGGTTCGTGGATTGACTGCTCTTGTTGACATTCAGACATTTGCTATATTTGAAGTGTCGGGTGTCCATGCCTCTCCTCACTGTCTCCGAACAGTGCATCATGTTGGACTTCCTGCCCATGTTGACCAGGTAATGACGGTGCACGTAAATAATCGATGCTGCTTTCTGCTGAGTGCAGCAGAGAGGGAATTTTATCCCTCCCTTGGGCTTTACTTTTGTTCTTCCTGGAGTTTTGTCCCAGCGACCCACCCCAGTCAGGAAATTCAAAACTACCGCATCATAAAGAAAAGCAATGCAGATGAAAGTCGGTCCTCTCCAAAACTCGATCAAAAGTGAGCTCGTTTTTTGGCAATCAGGCAAATTTCTACACACCTCGGTGTCACAGTACAACTAATTCTCTCCGTTTGAAAGAGCTTTTTGTTCCCCTCCCTTCTTTTCTGCAGCAGCATCTGCGTTGTCCTGCCAGCAGGAAGAAAAAAAAAAACCAGCCTCAGCATCTTCCTCTGCTTTTTACACACATCAGCCCCATTCTGCGTAAAAGAAAGAAACTCCGCGCAGTTCATAACAGGTGAATTCCCTGCGCCTGTGTCCTAACATGACGCCTGTACCAGCAGAAGTTATCGATGCGGGAAGAAAACATGACGCTGTACCTTGTCGTCGATGTCCTGTCCGGTTTCCACATCCTTCACTTCCCCGCTCCTCTCCTCCTCCTCCTCTTCCTTCTCCGCTGCTGCTGCATCGCTTTTGGCCTCCCGTGGCGCAGACTGAGCGTCTCCCATAATCGGATCTGCAGCGCGTCACTGTCCGGACGGAGGGAGCCGCGCAACCAAAAAAAATAATAAATATCCCAACGAGCCGGCAACTCCGTGGAGGAGAAGGTCAGCTCCTGACTGCTGCTGGGATGGATCTTGACAAACTATTTTCCCCCTCCTCCTCCCCACCGAGTTAAAACACCTCCCTTCGAGATCACATGAAGATATAAGGCTTGACCCGGACCGGCTCGGCTCGGCACGCCTCCGAATGCATCAAATAAAGAGGAAAAACAAGCTCCTGTACTCAGATGACTGAGGAAACCATGTCCGAGCTGGAAGCATGAAACGGAGCCATTGTACATTCACCACAAATCGCTTCCAGACGCAAACAGCAAACATGCACCAACTTATTTCACAGCCCGTTATAAATTAAAAGTTATTCCAAGATCATTTTGTGCGGTGTAATTGGATTAGAAATATATATTCACTCTTAATTGGATAAAATTAAGTCTTAAACACTGCACACACCAAAAAAAAAAAAAAAAAAAATTCCTGGGTAAGTGAGAATGTATGAGTTTTGAGAATTAATGTGAAACAGCGTGAATACTAACTTAGAGTAGCATTCTTGATTCTTTTCTTGTTGCTATTTCATGTTTTCATTTTTTTTTTCCATACTGAAACCTGTTTATGAAATATGTCATGGTGACTGTAAATCACTGCAAAAACCTGGCAAGTCGATTTATTTTAGCCGCCTTCTTCTCAAAGATACAGTTGAAACCAGATATTTACATCTGCTGTACAATAAGACTCTCTTGGCAGCATCAGTCGGCATCTTCACAAGGTCTTCTGCTTTTGTTCTGCATGCAGATATTTCACACCAAAAACACACCTACCTCCCGTCCTGAACCGTACCGGATGCCACGATGTTTATCCTCGAGATTGTCGTCCTGTTGGAGAAGCAAAGCCTCTTCTGATCAGACTTTTGTTCTCGTATTTACGTGTAATAGGGGGGTTGAAGTCAACCCACTGGTGTTGCACTCCTGATCCACCGCGGTCACAGTGAAATAATACAGTGAACACAAGTGTAACCAGTTGAAACCTCTTTGGTTCTGCAATGCCAGCTGCATGGTCTGAAAGCGCGCCAGGCCCACGATCTCAACAGGTCAAAGTGGTCCGTCATGAGGGGCATGGAGTTGTGTGTTTGTTGGGGAACTATGATGTGAAAAACTAATTCAATTTGACGCATGTAGCCGTTGATTCAAAGTGGAAATGAAGAATCTTCTGTATTCTTCCAAAAATCTTTTTTTTTTTTTTTTGGCTGGTTCAGTGATACCCTGCTCATGTCAAGTTGAGTTTTGACCGTTTTGAATTTTGGTCCAAGCTAATATGAAAACACAGCCCAGTTTGGACAGAGATTCTGATGTTCCAGCAGTTTTTCAGTCTATTCTGGGCTGAACCGTGGTGGTGGTTGTTGTTGTTGAACTTTCTGACCCATTTCATTTCATCTAATGAGTCAGTTTGGGTCAGATGGGAAAATCTGGATTGAAATGTTTTAACAATTATTCCAACTACACACCAAGACTTGTTTTGTCCTAGAGAAGAAAAATAACAGCACTCCCAAAGCGCTTACCATTAGAAAAAATGAATAAAAAAATTGTATACACGGAAACTATATCGCCTAAACTATGCGATTACCACACGTATGTGACCTTGACTGACCTTTAGCTCTAAATGAATATAGTTTATGATGATGTTCCCCCAACCTGTGCAGCTTTAACAGCTTCTTCTGGGACACTTTTCCACATGTTTAGGGCCGTCATTATGAGAATATTTGATCTCTCTTTCTAAAAGGACATTTATGAGGTTAGACACTGATGTGGGATGTGGGAAGATTTCGTCCCAACTGAGTTGTGTTGAATCAGGATTCTGTGCACATGAAACTTTTACGGATCCTGCATTGTGCACTCACTCACACATAGTCAAACCGTCCATCCACCACTGTAATATTAATATTATTTATTGGGGTTTTGTACATTTTAATGTTTGGTACAAGACTTTACTCCAAAGAGCCGAACAAACCGTACTTGTATCTCACTTTTCAAAACGTTACAGTGCCTCTGATCACTATGGACGCTGACATGGGCGTGACCTGGGACACGTTGCTCTGTGAGGATCATAAAGTTTTTAGTTTTTATAATGCAGTTTTCTACACTTGCAGATTTTCAACGGAGGACATCACAAAGACCCAAAGCACGCGTCATGTCACGTCAGCGAACGGCTTTAAGCTCTACATAGGAGGAATGAGTGGATGTTGCTTCATCCGGGAAGTCGCTGCGATTATTATGGAACAAACACGATTGATTTTCACTGGTCTTGTCCAGTTGTGACTCTTGGGGCGACATGGTTGATTGGATTTCAGAGAGTATTAGAAGATTCATGCACAGGACATCAGGAGGTGTCATGTGTTATTTTCATACTGAAATAATTCAGCCTGTAACAGGCAGACCAATGTCATAACTTAGAATATGAATGAAAAGTTAATTTATTTATTTCGATAACTCAATTTGCAAAGTGGAACACTTTATGTAGATTAATTACACACAAATTGGAGTTTTAAAGCCTTTGATTGTGTTATGATGATTTCCTGCTTAAGGTTAATGAAAACAAGTACTTAACTGTAACTTTAGATTATTACTGTACATCAAACCAATAAAAAAAGACATATTTAGTATAAAATGAAAAGTATGCTTGATCCCCTCTTGAAGGTTTTCAAAATGTACTTTTAATCTGACTAACAAGAATGTTCTGACTTACTGACTGTCTCCATATTTTGCTAACTTATGAAACGGTAATGTCAGCAGAATCATTTTAGAAGATGGAAAATGTCAAAGATTTACAAGATGGGAACAAATTTCTCTGACAAATGGAAATCAGCTGACTGGTCAAACTGTTCAGCCAACAAGAAATAATGTGATTTAGGGTTTGTGATGGAGCATGTGGGCGAGGTACAGTTTAAGCAAAACCAAAACAGTCTGACATGTTTTTGGAGCTTTTATGGAAGAACATGACCCTCTGATTTACTTCAGCAAGGTTTCAAACGCATTTATTCTCTGTTAGTGAATGTTTTTTTTTTGTCTTATTCAATCAAAGTTGTTGTTTTTTTTATTTACAAAGTTTGCTTTCAGTGATTACATATACAAACATTAAAAACAAAAGAGGTTGCTTCTAGCTTAGATCGATGCAATTTACTGCATGATCTAATCTGCGAGCCGAGCAATAAGCTACATGTTTTCCGTATATCCTTCAAAAACTTAATCAGGTTGCAGACAGGCTGGCAGAAAAAGACTTTGGTCTTCCTCCGGTGAGATTTACCAAGCAGAATCTGAGATTCTGTGGACTGATGGGTTAATAAATCAGTTATAAAGGAATTAAAGGTGTGTGTGTGTGTGTGTGTGTGTGTGTGTGTGTGTGTGTGTGTGTGTGTGTGTGTGTGTGTGTGTGTGTGTGTGCCTCGCAAAAGTCACACCTCTTGAACTTTTTTTAAACATTTATTAGGCTTCAACCACAAATTTCGTGGGATTACATTTGATAAACCAACAAAAATTAAAGTGCGAAAGTACCTTAATTTCAAAAACCATTAATTTGGATGTTATGGTTTTTTTAAATGCTTGAAAATGTAGATTTTGAAAAGTATGGTATAAATGTGAGACAATACATACTAGAGAGTCATTTTGCCCCAGCGAACGATTTGGACTGGGGTTTTTTAAACCACTTTTGCACATATAGAGACAGATTTTTAATTTTTTATTTTTTTTGTCCATTCATCTTTGCAAAATAGCTCAAACTGAGTCCGATTGGTGCGTCAGTCGTTTCTGGGTCAGAACTGACTGGATTGTTCCTACAAATGAATAAGCGCTGATTTCAACTCTGACAACAAATCCAAACAAGATACATGGACATTTCTGTTTAACATTTAAAAAAAATGTAAAACAGCAACACACACACAAACAAAAACCCACAAACGGAGGGTTTGAATATTTGAATATTTATGCCAGCATTTAAATCAGAAGTATGTAAAACTCATCTCTCCTAACTTATTGTGTAACTTTTTTACATTCAACAATTTATTAAAAAAAAGTCTTCCTAAAATACTCAAGTCTAAACCAAGAAACAACTCTAATCAAATTTATACCGAACAAAGTACTGAGTAATAAATATTTAACTTCATTTATATGTTTGTCTCTGGTGAAAGACTCTTTTATAACCAACCCTGACATCCTTACAATCATCCAGAGGGTTTTTGTATATTTACTAATTCCTTGAATCTCTTTCTGTTGTTTTTACAAAGTGTTTTATTTCTCTTTTGTCCTCTTGGGCCAAAAAAAAAAGAAAAAAAAAAAAAGAATGAAACAAGCAGCTTATGCTTTGGGGGCCCCAAACTTGCATAACTGAGGTGATGACTAAGGACGCTCAACTTTTCCATAAAATTAATATTTACACAACACCACAGCCCCCCTGCTGGCACTGCTTTTAAATGTTTTACCATCACAATCAAAAAGGATTAGACACAACCAGATTAGTCTAGGAATATTCCATTATATACGTCTGTCTTCTGTTAATCAGATTAGATTCAATTCTTGGTATTTCTGCTATTTATTTATGAGGAATTAACTTGATTGAAAGCAATGGAATTTGCAGAAATTTAACTACCTGGTTTTATGTGACTTTGTTGCTGGATATGTTTAAAATATCACATTAAAACAGATTGTTTTTAGTCATGTTTTATAATGTTATTGTTACTGCAAAAATGCATGTAAACGATACCAGGATGCAGTTTGTCATGCAGATGCACCAAAAAGTAAAACAGGTCACCTCTAAAACAAGACTGAAGGTATGTATGTATCGCCTAAGCGCAGCAAAGTGAGAGCTTGGGAAATCAGAAGGGAGCATCTCCAAACCCATGACAGGCATTCATGTTAATTTGATCAGATGCTCCAAGACACTGATGCTGTTATGTGAACCTCAGTACGGAGTTAATAAGTTGAATAATTAGAGTCACAACTCCGGTTAACTGGAAACGGCTGATGTTTTCTCCATTCAGACCGGCGGCCTGACTGCTGAGGCCTGATGAGACGTAATCCAATAAAAACGTGGGGGGTCCGAGCGGCTCCCACCGCATGTGTGTGCATGTGCTCCCGTGATACCTGGTTGTTGTCTGAGGTGCCCTATCCAAGCTGGGAGAGTGCGGCTCTGATCCGGCGGCCGAATCCCTGCTAAGGCCCTGTTGCGATTTTTCCTTTAGGGGACGTGAAATTCGATTAAAAACCATGACTGTCAGCCAGAGTTTTGAGATTTTCTTGGCTGTGCTGTAAAAGTCGGTGAGGAAAAAAAGCAAGAAAATTACATTAGATATTATTTATGGAGTTGCAAGTTGTGTAAACATACAAAGTTATATTTTAAGACGCCAGCAAGGTTCCTTGACTGACCCGTGTTTAAGATCTCAGATTAAGCAATCGCATCTTCTGTGTGAAAAGAAGATCAAGCTCACTTTCCTCTAGCAGGGAATCAGCCTGGCAAGAGGTCATGGAAACCTGGTTTAAGAGGACTAATGGGCAGCACAGATCACAATTAGATTTTACTTTTACTTGGCTTTGAATCCTGAAGGTTTCCATCCTTCGGTTCAGGATGTATTTTTGGTTTGCTCGCAGAAAGCCGTTTCCCAGAGTTTGTCCAATATCTAATGAAAGAGAAAGAGGCCACAGGAGGCTGTGTGTGTGCGTGTGTGTGGTCCAACAAGGGGAAAACCCTGTTTTGAGGTCAGGGGTCAGATTTAGGACTAAGGTGTGAATTGAGTTTTGGTTAGGGTTAGGAAAAAAGGTTTAGGCTGTAGAAATGTATGGAAGTAAATGGAAAGTCCCCACAAAGATAGCCACACAAACATGTGTGTGTGTGTTTTAATTTTTGTTTTAGCTGTTCACATGCGAACATCATGACTGGAGATCAGCAAAGCCTAAACAGGTTATTGATTTAGGAAAAAATCAGAACCAGCTGACTGAGGACAGGAAACACAATTTAGGCTTTTTTGCTTGTAATGTTTGCTGACCTGAGTTTGGGAACGGCGGTAAAATCTTTCAGGCATAAATCTAACTTCACTTTGCTTGGTTGAAAATTATAATACATGCCTCCTTTGGACATGACATGTGGGTGTATGGTGTATTTAAAATGTATGATTAGAAATAATACACTTGACACTAGTTTAAAAGTACAAGTTATTTAGTTACATTAAGTTTCTTTGATTTGTTGTATATAAAATGTTTATTTGTTTCTAGAAGCTCTGAACTATAGTCACCAATTTGTGTGGTTTCAATTGGAAAATTTTTGTAAATTAAACAGTGAAAATATCCAGCTATATTAAAATCTGAACGTCTCTCAATTGCCTCCTTAGAGAAAACTCCCTGAAACCGGATGGCTTTTGTCGCCATCTAATGGTTATAGCCTGTTTTCTCTAGAAATATTTTCTTTCTTGATTTTGAACATTTGCCACTTCAGTTCAACTTTTTAGGGCCGAGCAGCTAAGCTCGGCCCTAAAAAACTGCGAAGGCCTATCGTAATAGTCCTGTTTCTTCTTCTTTCTATTATGCTTCCATCAAATGAATTAGCTTTTTGGGGCGTTATCATATTCAAAAACTCACCAAAGTTGGCGGACCTGTCAAGTCTGCGTGAAAATTACGTATTTTAAGGTCGTCACAAAAATCGCAACAGAAACAGCCCAACAGCGCCACCTGGCAACTTTCAAAATACCGTCCACGTGGACCTTACTTCATCGTAGAGACATTAAGTTTGGTACACTTGTAGAGCTCCCCAAGATACACAGAAAATTCAATTAATGTCATCGTGCAACTCAAACAGGAAGTCGGCCATTTTGGATTGAAGTTCCAATTTTGACCCATTTTGGACATTTACAGCCTTCGCATCTGATCTAACTCCTCCTACGAGATTTCGATTGATTGGCTTCAAACTTGGTCAGGTTGTTCATACGGCATGGCCGATTAAAAGTTATCAAAACTGTGAGTTTTCCTTCATGCTGAAAGGGAGATACCTGGGGTCAAAGTTCACTTATTCACCATGAAACACAAAACTGTTATATCTCCTACACAAAAACTCACAGAGGCACCAAACTTTCAGTGATTGATTATCATCGGGATTCCTACAATACCCAATGGTCAAATAATGACAGCACGTAAGCCATGCCCCCTGAGAATAGGAAGTGTCATGCTTTACTGGGAACGGTCTCTATCTGATCCCTTTGCCCTAATCAACATTAATCTGTGTCCAGAGACAGAAGACGTGTGGGTTTGACTGGGTTTCCAACACAGATGGATTTCGATGGAATGAGTAGGTGTGGCGAAGTGACCTGTAACGCCGTTGCCATACGGTGGCTCTAAATTCCTCAGTTTTGAGTCCCTCCCTCCCCCTTGCTTCCAACAGGAAGTCACCTATTTTTTCTGCTTAATGTCTTAATGTCTTACTTTTACACTTTGACTCATATAGGTTTCAACCTGTGCCAAGTGACACAAAATGACATGATGAACTGTCAACGCTGGCTGCTGGCTGAACCATGTGGCTGTGGCCGAATGGCGAATTAAAATCCCTTGCTGTATGGATACAGTCGTCTCTAAATCATACATGCATCATCAGATTTGCACCAAACTTTTTATGATTCACTTTTGTGAACCTCTAAAGATCCCGATATCATTCAATTGTAATTGGACTTCACTGTGCCCCCTAAGTTATTCCATCAGCTATATCTTCTTACTACATCAGCCACTGCAGCATTTGTACACACACAGCTGTGTAACCTCGCCTGGATCTCAAAATGACAAAATGATTATTAATGGTGCTTAATACAAAAGGTGGAGCATATAATGATCACTTTTCACCACTCATACATTCATTTGTTACTCTCCGAATATTTCACTTTTTCAATGTTACATGGCATTTCTGTTTTTTGGTCTCTTCATAGATGGAATGTCATACCACATGTTCTTTTTAGCTGTCATGTTTTTCTGCAGCAAGACTTTGTCTAAGATAATGCTACTTTCCATTACAGTCATGTTTTTTGGTATATTTTTGATCCTCATACAGAAGATGATTAACAGGTGTGTGTAATTGCTCAGTAGCAACTCCCTGGCTCCCTCTGGTGGATAACTGTAGAACCTGAAGAAATCCACACAGAATCCAAACCCCAGCTTCCAACAATTATCTTCCATGGATGATAAAATTGCTCCCTTCTTTCACTGTTTCACAAAATTTATTATAGACACCAAACGCTGAACTTTACTGAGCACCAAATATGTTCTCTCATTCTTCCTGCAGACTTGAAAACTTCTTTATTGTCTTGGACTTTCAAATTAAGTCGCTAAAGGAGCTACAACTTTCATCAATATTTTTTATTATTTTACATGAAACCTAATTATAGTCCTAGCGCATGACATAGCAGATGACACTTTACATTCAGACAGGTTAAGCTAAAGGTTTATTCTTAAAGGTTATTTTTTCCTCTATGCCGTTACTACATACATGCTCAGTATTATAAAGTGTTGCAAATTCAAAAACACAATTTGGGCATGTAATCACTGATGATTCTGCTTCATTAAAGAGGAGTGTTCATTTAAAATCAATTACTGGATCCAACATACTGTTTCCTTGCACAGAAAAATGTCTTAATTACACTTACATGTACTTCACTGTTTATTTCATAACATAAATTCCAGTTCATAAACTTCATTCATTTGAAATGAAAAACATCACCGTATTTGGGTTTTACCCAGCAATATTTATGAAAGCCCGGATTTTAATTGATAAGCGAGGAGGGGGGGAGAGTCAGATGAATACTTTTTGGAGGCGCTCTCTCAGGACCAGGTGAGTGGAACAGGAGACGACAAAGACTCGCTGCTTTTGCTGTGGTTTCTAGGGGAATCCTCAAGCGGCAGCGGTGGCGGTTTTCATTCATGCTTCTCGTCTCTTTATAGGAACGACAGCTGAAGAGTGAGCGGCAGCAGCCCAGTGACTCTGCAACAAAAATCCCCTTCGAAACGCAAGCCGAGTGTGACTCAGACTCACAGAGGGTGGTGGAAATTGCTAATCATGCGGATCCAAAAAAAAAGATACTGTTTTTCTTTGGAAATAACTATATCACACTGCCTCCCACACACCCACTAAAACCTTGCTCTAGTTTTCAGCTTTTTGTTTTCTCGCAGCTCTCCTGGACAGAGTTTGTGTTTCATTAAACCAGAAGCCTTTTCCACAGAAACCTCAATGTTAGAAGAACAAATCTCTCTGATGTCTTATCACGTCTGAACATGTAAGTCACACCCTTTGTGGAGATAGCATATCTAAAACACTTCCTGTTTTCTATTCTTACACTGCAAAAACATAAAACCAACATCAGTGATATTTTAACTTATAATATGAGACAAATATCTTGTCCCACTGGCAGACTACTTCACTTACAGCTAGTACTTTTTCATCAGGAGTCACTTTCTTAAAGCAAGCTCCCATTGCTTGCTGAAAGGTCACTCATAGAAACTAGACCAAAAACACTTTGTAAGATTTTGCTTCTAGAGTCCAGGAACTGGCTCTGTTTTAACCTGTCAGAAAAAAGGAACAGAAATTGATTTTCTAGAAAAGTTCACGCACTTTCAGCCGATCAGAGGAATGCGGAGGATCAACACCAGTTTCTCCTCCTGATAAAATCCTCGAGAGGCCGGTCTTCACTTTACTCTGTTTCCATGTGATGCAACAGGAATGCAGAAAGTTTGGTTCTAAGGCGCATCAGTGATGAGGGTTAACATTTACCTGAAGTCATCTGGAGCTGCCCGAGCCGTCGCCACGCTCGCTGGACCTCGCACCTGTCTCTATATGATCGGGATTAATTAGGGGGTCACAAAGAAACGAGCTGCGAGGCCTCTACAGAAAAATCACACCAGCGCAAGTAAGGGATGAAAAAATTCTGCCATTATAGTGATTTCTTCTAATATAGAAATGATTTTAAAGGCCTCTAAACAGGCCTGTACTGGAGTCCTTCTTAGGAATAAAATAAGAGAAAATTGTTTTTTGTTCATCACTTGAGTTTCACTGTAAATAATTCAATTCAAAGTTTGAGAGGTTCTATCAGACAAGCTCGGTTATTTTTTAGTCTGTCCTTTTTTTCTGTACTGGAACTTGTTTGGTGAGTTTTGAGAAATGTCCTGCTGGATCAAGAACCTTCATCTAAGATGACCTGATTACTGGAGATGCAGAGGATATCGGCCTTACGAAGCCAATGAGAAAAAGGGCCTGTCTTAGTGAGGCCGCATGCTGGGAGCCTTCACACGTTCAAAAACAGCCAATGGATGCTCCTTTCAACCAACATGAAGGGATAAAAATAAAGTTATTTATGTTTTTTAGTGCAGGTGATAGCTTCAGTATTTTTTGGCTAAGAGTAGGAAGAATAAAGCTTTGCATGTTGATAAAACACCATAGGAAGGCATATTTGCAATTTGCTGTTACCCACTCGGGGAGAAAGAAATTAAGGAAAATAGTCCAAAATTTAGCTTTTTTTATGTGCCTCCATACAAAACTTTGTGTGGAAGAAAACTAACGCTGCACATCACTCTGATCCCACCATCCCTTCAGTGAAACACGGTGGTGGCAACTGGTCTATCACATTAAAATGTTTCCAGAAAATGTATTAAAGTAGCTGATGGTAATGTGATAGAATGTGGAAACAATCGAGGATTTTTAAATACTTTCCTGCAAAAACTGCAATCAGCAGTAGCAGATGTAGGAAGTTCATTAAGTTCACCTGCAATCTGTTTAGTCCACTTAAATGCCTTTACTTATAATTTCTCTAGAATTGAACCCACATCTACCCTAAACCTAAAACTGTGAAAAGTTCATGTTTGTACTTTAATTTCCTCTCTAAGTGCAGGCAGTATTTTTTATTTTTTTTATTTTTATTTTTTTATTGCTAAATATCTTGTAATCTTCTCATTAAAGATTAAAGTCACGTACTTGAGAGCCTTTTAGAGAACTAAATGAAAATGAAGAAACATGTATTTCAAAATGTAATTTTCTGACAGCAAAGTTTTACTTTCAGAACTGCTCTCTTCAGCTCCCTGTAGTATTGGATTTCCCCCCAGAATTGTGAGTTAATGTAGCATGTTGTCAAGTTAAAATAGCAAATGGTACACTTGTGAGTGCATTTACTATCTCCACCCAACTGGCACACACATCACAGAGAATCAAGCGCACCCATCCCTTTCACTCAGGCCCATCTGAAGTCTATAAGATAACTTGGCACACCTGTGCTCACAATGATCTCTGCAGACAAAGAGCCTCACCTTCAAACTTTCACAAAGACACCACTGGTAGGAACTGGACATTATGCACAGTTTATATCATTTAATCTGCATTCAGAAGATCAAATTAGCCTTGGTGATTCGATGGGTTTTATGTGTTTGGAATGTAGTTTGTTCATTCACTGTTAACTTAAAAGTAGATTATTAACATTACCTGGAAAACTAGTTAATTAGTTTGTTGTGATCTATAATTGATTTTTTTTTTCATTTGGGAAGCAAGCTTTTTCAAGTTTGGGCAGAAGCTGAGGTGGTTTAAAGGGAGCAAAAAACTTGACACATGTAAATCTTTCAGCTCACACGTACCACTCCTATCAGCATGGCCTGTGTCAAAAACGGAGAAAAATGCTTTAAGAACCTACTTCCTGTTTTGTTAGCAGCTTTTGATGGAGTGGGACATTTATCGGCTAAAAGAGGGTTTTAGTTCTTCTAGCAGGGCCAAAGTTACAAACCAAAGAAATTAGCTAAAATTTGAACATTTTCAGAATTTGTCACAATCCAACCACAATGTTTTTCATGTTACAATTTTTAAATAAAATTGGAGAAGTTCGGTGAGCCTTTATTCTGATACCCTAAAATAAAATTACCCAGAGAAGGAGCCATCAGTCAACAGAAGTAATATTTAAACACTCCACTCATTTAGTCACTTTGGAAGACTTGCAATAAAATAGATAAATTAAACTCATAAGATGTCTTAACTGAAGTTTTTTATAAAGTTGTGGGGGACACAATAAACATGCAAAAGAAGGTCAAATGAAACTGTCAGATGTAACTGTTGTTGCTCCATATTTAATGTTACACACTGGAGAAGTAGATTCCCACACTGAAACACGGTGGTGGCAGTATCTTGTTAGGTCAGGTCAAGTTTGGTGGGTAGATGGATGAAGTCCTGCAGAACTTGATGATGCACTGAGGAAATGAGTAAACCTTTGATTCAGCCTTTATGCAGCAGGACCACACCTAAAGTTACAGGACACCAACCACAACCAAAATAAACAGATTGGAGAGGTGTTGAGTGAGGGAGGACTGAACCCAAATACAAGCCACTCTTTTCAGATTTGAATATCGTTTTATGAAATGTATACATTTTCTTTCATTTCGCATGATATGTCAATGAAACATGTTTAAGTTTGTGGCTGCAATATGGCAGAAATGGACGTGTTTAGATGGGGTTTGGAAGGTTTTCTTAGCCTCTGTAGGAAGCACAGCTGTGCTTAATGTGTTACTGTTAAATGAATGGATCTAACCTCCTTCCTGTTGTTTTTTAGACATGAGAGACCGACTGGGACACCTGCAGGAGGCCCAGACTGATCCTGAAGGTTTCAGCGCTGTGGACCTGAACGGCCGCTCAGAACACGAAGACTCCAACCCGGATCTGGATGGGATCCTGCAGCAGGCCCAGCGGATCCGTCTGGAGATCCAGCAGATCCAGAACGACATTGGCGAGCTAAAGGAAGTGAACTTCCAGACGTTAAACAAGACTTCATTTCCCGATGTCACGAAGCGAGACTCCAACACAATCGGGATGGACATCAAGCGCAGAGGGGAAGCCGTGTTGCAGCAGCTGCACGGGATGAACGACCTCCGGGGTCAGCTGGAGGACCAGCGGGGCTCCTCTGACCCCGCGGCCCGCGTCGCTCGGACCCAGTACCGCTACCTGAGCGCCGCGCTGCGGGAGGTCATATTCGGCTACAACGAGGCCGAGATGAGCCACAGCGAGGCCTGCAAGCGCCACATCCAGCGGCAGATGGAGGTGGTGGGGAGGGAGGTCAGCGAGACGGAGCTGGAGGAGATGATGGAGGGAGAGGAGCCGCGCGTGTTCAGCATCCAGGTGGGGGGCCAGACCGCCCGCTCGGCCCTGGTGAGCATCGATAGCAGACACCGGGAGCTGCAGGAGCTGGAGAGGAGGATCGAGGGGATCCAGGAGCTCTTCTTGGACGTGGCCATGCTGGTGGAGGAGCAAGGGGCCGGGGTGGAGAGCATCGAGAGGAACGTCCAGAGAGCCGAGGTGACCGTCCAGGAGGGCACGTTCCAGCTGGACAGGGCCCTCGCTTCGGACAAAAACAACCCCTTCAAGAAGATGTTTTGTGGCTGTTTTCCGTGTTACAAAAAAATGCCTTGATTTGTGATGAGGAAATAACAGATCTGGTTATGACGGTGCTTATTTTACACACGCGGAAAAGATAAGCAGCAAATCCAAAAACCTACATGACAGGAAGTATAAGAACAAACTGCTGTGTCAGACACCAATAAGCTACTGAAAACCTATTTCCACAATGCATGCATAAGTAAGACGTTTTACCAACTTCTTCAAAATTCATGGTTTTAAAACTATTTTGGACAGTCTGGATGCTACTGTCTAGGGTTTGTAAACTTCTCATTTAAAGTGAATAAAATTTTGTGCTACTATATTCATCTATTTAAGCAAATATATGAAGCAAGAGAAGCAGTTGTCATTCAGAAACCAGATGGTTGAAGAAATGAAGATGCTTTGCTGTAAAATTTGCATATACATCTCTGAAAAGAAGAAAGCTAAAGGTCTTGTGAAGGAGCTGATTGAAGCTGATGGTATTCAAATCAACTCAAATACAAAAAATGCTTAGTTTATCCCAAATGAAAATGAAATATTGTAACTCATATCATCCAAGTATCTTTAAATAGTAGTGACCACTGTTACATTTGCAAACCTGCTCGGTAGGAATGGGACAAAATCAAAAAGGTAAATCTAATAAGTACTGAAGGAATGTAAGCCTCTGAATGTAAAGAAATTTTTATTACTGAAAGACAAAGAAGCGCTTTCTGTAAATTCTCAGAATCTGTGGAGGAAATATTTCTACTTGTTTTTATGTGGAACGCTTTGTTCTAATTGAGCCAACATTAATTTTGTGCTGCTTTAAATTTCCATGCCTTTGACACTAATATTTTTATGTAAAGATATGAAGTATGTTGCAATGAAAAGCATTCTGTGACCAGCTTAGTAGGTCAATAATAAAAAAAACAGATACGAAACAATCAGCTTTAATTCCTGTAATTTCTGTTTAACCCTGTTTAGCATTACATTTAAATATCTTATTGATCAGCTGACAAATGCACACATAAAATGATGCATGAAATTCTAATGAATGTAAAACAAATTTAATTTTATTTCAAATGTGTATTTAATCTTATGAGCCACATTTGTGTTAACCTTGCCTCTGATCCCTGTTTGGCCGGTTGACTCTTATGAAATATAAGTGATTATGACCCATACAGAACCAAACCAACTCTGAGTGACTTCCTGATTATTTACTGGGGTCACGTAAGCACATTTCCTTCTAGCAACTGATTAGAGATCGTTTCCTTTTAGTCCTCAATTTGTAGAAAACTTCTCCAGCTGATGCCTCGTTGGTATGGAAAACATGATCCAGTGTCGGAGACGGCTCTTTTCTGGAACAAACAACTGAAACTACAACGATGGTGAAAGGTCGAAGAGACTGATGTTTTGTATCTTTCACATCGTAAACATGCTACAATGGCATTTGCCAGTCTGTGCCTCCTTTCCACACCATTTTAATGCCAGTTTGTCCCTCTATCCATTTAATTAAACCATTTAGCATTCATGCACATATTCTAAGTGTGTGTCTAATGTAGTTAAGTAATTTCATTAATTACGGGGATGGAAAAAAAACTATAAAAGTTTAAAATCTTACAAATCATTTATTTCAGCTTCATTTTTTTGAACATTTATTAATCCTAGTTGCACTGGTGTAGCCTGTGTATTATTGGGTTGTCTCCATCTTCCTCCCAAAGTCCAACTACACGACTCCCAGGTGTATCTCTGTGTTGCCCTGTGATTGGCTGGTGACCTGTCCAGGTTATTTCTCCCTCCGCCTCTCACCCAATGGCCGCTGGAGATTGGCACAGGCCTTGACAAGACTAGCGGGTATCGAAAATGGGTGGATGGATTTAAAAAAAAATAAAATAAAACGTTTTGACGTTTGTTTAATATCTTTCTGTTAATAACCGTAACATGTCACAGTGTGTGGGGCTGCACCTTCTGAATGACTGCTGGATCTTCTTCCTGTACCCAGCGGCGGTGATGAAGAACTTAAGGCGTGATCTTCCGCGTTGGCTCACGGCGCTGCAGTGTTGTCAGACGCCCTCACTCCGTTCACTGCACGCTGCATGTTGAAATATTCACATTTGGAACCGAGTCAAAAAGAGGAAATGAGTCTTTCATCGCTCGCTCCTTGTGCTTCTGTGAGTTTAATTTCGTAGTACCGCTGAAGGGTGACGCTTCAAGGTATGTGCAATCTTTTAAACTATATTTTCTGTAATGTTGCATCTATAAGTTCACTGAGTGGTGGGGTGAGTCAGGTTGTCTCTGTCAGTTTTTCTCCATCAGTCTGACCAAACAAAAACAAAAAAACGCGTTCTGGTTAACGTTTTGACTGTAAAATACAAGTTTTAATCGCTCATTTATCAGTAAATGTTAATAGCGGATTCTCTGTACAAGCCTGAGTCTGAGACGAGCGGCTAAGTATATCTGCGCATCATCACATCCGAGGAAGTAGTTCACGGGTTTCCTTCCTAGAAACCTGAATAAGAACATCGGAAGTTTGTTATAGGAGTTTTCTAAAAATAGTTTGTTCAGAATAGCCTCAAAGTTTTACAGAAGTTTCTGAAAAATCTAGGTCAGTTTATCTTAAAATTTCTTGGTTATAGTTGAAACTGGGCGTATTAATGCTAGATATATATGTTGACGAATCACAAGGTTCTGTTTAAAACTATGAAATGATGCAGGATATGAAAACTAATGGAGCTGTAGCAGCGTCTCCAAAGTTTAGGTCAACTAGTGATGCTGGCACCTTTATTACAGCCTACTGAGTAAATAGAATAACTAGTACACTAAACCAGTAGCTAAGCTTCTGATACCTACTTTTTGTGGGTCACAAGGTGACAAGTTAAGGAATATTTGATTTTTAAAGAAAACCAATTTATGGATTTATATTAAAATATTTAGCCATGATTTAATTATGCAAATAATCACCAAAGGCAAGAAGTTAAAGTCAAGACATATCTTGAAAAACATTTGATGAAATTAATTTAAAGTACAGTCCATAAAAACATACCAACATCACCCTTCTCTTGTGTGCTCAATAAATGTTGGGTGTTGTTACATTCCAATGAAGTAGCTAATGTTTCTAAAAATATATATAATTTCTTGAAACTTGCTGCACATTTATGCACTTAATTAAAGTCTAAATACCTTCAATATCCCACATTTAACAGACTAGCATCCAGATTCCTTCTATACAAGTTGGACTTTAGCACTAGCGCTATCGCTAAGCTACCTATGGTGGGGTACAATCCTAATTTTTCCCCCCACCACTGCAACTTTCTGGCCCACAATTCTTAATGACAAATCTCAACTTTTGCTGTTGTCATGTTCATTCATAACAAAACCGTATCATATCAACATTGAACATGTCAGCATTTCTGTTCACTGCTGTAGACAAACGGTAATAGCTAGCTTATGGTTAGCTCAGTTAAGCTCCTCAGTTAATCCTTAATAAAAAAAAAATTGTTACTAAAGAAAAGTGTTGTTAGAATGTTACTTTTATTGGATGGTACATTTACAGTAATTAGTTGAAATGTAAATAGATTTAATATCTAATAGTTAACACGCTCCAAAATTTGTTTTTAGAGTGTAATCTTTATAGAATGCGATGTAACTTTGAACTGCTTTGTGTCTGCAGTTCAAATAAACTTGATTAATTGATTGAGTTGGTCTTTTTTTTATCTTCAGCTGGTTTTCCTGCATTTCCAATCCACTTTTGGTTGACTGCAACTTGGTCTCACCAGAAGTGAATTTCTTTCTCAAATCAAACGATTCTATTTAGTTTACCAGAATCTTCTTGAAGTTTTCAAGTAACCTTCCCGCCTACCTCACAACAAGTTCTCTTTTCTCGTTGTTCTTATACACAAATTTATCTTCACTCTTCCTGTTTTCAGCTATTTCATAATTATGAAACTAAAAAGGCAGATGGCTGAAACTGTTGCTAAGGCTATTGGTACCTTTTATTTACTCTATCTGCCCAAAAATGAAAGCCTAACCTTTCTACTGTTTTGAGAGTGAAACTCTGCTGCCTGCAGCTGTTGAAACGGTGACTGCATGCCACTTTACTGACCTATTTTTAACAATTGTGGCCCAGTTTGTGTTTAGGAAGGCTTTGATGCAGATCAGATAATTCACAAGAGAAGAAAAAACAAAAAAACTGCTTCTGTTTCCCTTTTCTGGTAGACATTCGATCAACAGATCTATGGTATTACAGTAGCTTCTGTTTTACAATGTAAAATGTTATTTCCCTAAAGAGGTTGACTAAGCTTCTTGCTCACTCCTGCAGGCAAAATGAAAGACCGACTGTGCGAGCTGCAGACCTTCCCCTCTGCCCCCACAGAGGAGGAGAGGGGCCCCAACGAGGACGAGGAGCTGCTGGAGCAGCACGCTGTCGTCTTCCAGGGCGAGGACGTGATGGACAGCATCTACAAAGACGCCCAGATGATGAGGAAGGAGATGCTGCTTCTCAAGTTGGACGTGAAGCGCATGGGGAAGCAGAACACACGCTTCCTCACGTCGGTGAGGAGGTTTAGCAGCATTAAGCGGGACGCCAACGCGCTCGGTAGGGACATCAAGGCACGGGGGGAGGCCATCTACGCCCGGCTGGAGAAGATGGGGAAGCTGAGCAAGGAGCTGGAGGAAGAGCATGGCCCCACGTCGGCCGTGGCTCGCATGGTGCGCTCGCAGTACGTGTCCCTGACCAGCGCCTTCCACGAAGCCATATCCGAGTTCAACGAGGCCGAAATGATCCAGAGGGAGAACTGCAAAAACCGCATCCAGAGGCAAGCGGAGATCATGGGCAAGGAGGTGAGCAGGGAGCAGATAGACGAGATGATCGAGACGGGGAAGTGCAACATCTTCGTGGATAATCTCCTCCAGGAGGGCAGGACTGCTAGGTCGGCTCTGAACGAGATAGAGAACAGGCACAAGGAGCTGCTGGAGCTGGAGAGCCGCATCAAGGACATCCACGAACTCTTCTTTCAGCTGGCGCTGCTGGTGGAGGAGCAGGGCTCCATGCTGGACAACATAGAGGCCAACGTTGGCGCGACTCAGGACTACGTCGCCAAGGCTACGGTTGAGATCAAGAAGGCTGTGAAGTACAAGAAAAACAATCCGTGCAAGAAGCTTTTCTGCTGCTGCTTCCCTTGCTGCAAATGAGACTTGTTTAGCAAAACGATTCCTTTATCCATATCTACAGAGCTGACCCCAGGCATGAGCACAATCTTCAAATTTGTGTCTACTTTTAAGTGAGTTTTAAGATTACGGGGCCTTAAATCAGCTGCTGCCCCAGGATCCTGTAGAATCTTGGGCCGGCCATGTGTCTGTGTCTGTTTAATTTAAAGTGTTGCACTGCAGCCCAACATCAGTACTTTGACATCACAGTTCTTTTTGTTTTTTTACAGTGTTAAGAAGGAAGAGTCACTTCAAACCACACACTCATGCAAAACTGAGAGTGTAATTTGGATGTTACATTTCCTGATTGTTACTTTGATTATATTTTAAGCAGTTCCCTCTGACCTCCTGCAAAGACATAAATCTAAAGTACAATACCTTTTAACTTTGTGTTTAGACTCTCAGCTTTGTCATTTTTGCAGTGTAAAATATTTAAATGTGATTTTGTTTAAAGTGAGATTAAATGCCTTCGAGTGGTTTGGACGGCGCAAGCATGAAACTGGAAATAAAAGCGGTTCTGGTTCCTGCTGCAGCTGCTGTTGTTCAGCAGGTCTTTAGAAATACATTAAGGCCTCTAATTAAGGGAAGATATGTTTACATGCTTTACGAAACTATAGCCTGGCCAACCTAATTCACCTACAGGCCTTTTGTTGTCTTTCTCGACTGAGAGCTCCTGCAGTTTCAGATGAAATGGTATTATCTTAAGTCAACAGTACACAACAGAAGCCAGTCACGTAATACGTCAGCTTTTCTCGTGACCTGAATCTATGTGTTTGCTAAGGCTGAGGAACAACAATAGAATGGAGAGCAGATCAGAAGGCTCTCGGTTCGTGCAGCGGGCCTTCTGGCCGCGCGACAGCAAGGTGAAAATGTGCGACACGCCATCTCCCACAGGAGCTGCCAGTTGTCAGCTGGTAACATGAAGGTGAGTCAGATGGCCGTGGTTGTCGTGGGCGTTTTCAAACTGCAACGTCGCCACTCAATGTTGAAATGAGTCTGCAATGATTGCACTTCCTCCATCAGCAGCATCGCTGTGGTTTACATGGCTGAGGCAGGGGGGGCTTACAGGCAGTGTGACCAGCTCTGTCAGAGGCGTTGCACCAAGACTTTACAAAGTTGCCCGTCGTCCGCACACGACTGCTCACGTTTGTTTTGTTGTGGTTAGCTGCAGACCCCAGCCTGGCAGAGAAGGTTTAGGTGTGGGAGATTAGAGTCGATGGGCTAAATCCTTGTGGGTTTGCAACCCCCAGGTTTGATGGGAAGTGTGGCTGTTTGAGAGTTATGTGTGGGCTTATTGCCTGTACATGTAGGAGGGTGGGAAACTCAAGAAAAAATTCCTTTAAAATATTTACATATGATGAATAAGGGCTTTTCATCCAGGCTTCAAAGTTAAGGACAACATTTACATTAGTAATCTTGGAACATCATTAAGTCACTTGTCAATTTTAACCTTATTTAACTATTTTTATAATGCTGTCCGGTCTTAACACACAGACAAAACGGTATCGAAACTACAAGACACAAGGACTCATTAAACATCTTCAGTTAGGAATAAGTTGTGTGAATTTGGTGCCATCTAGCTGTAAGCAGGGTTTCTGCAGGTTTCACCAATTCAAATACATTTTAAGTCCATTATCAACGAAATTTAATGGACATTTTTGTACATGGCAAAAATGTACAAAATAACACTCCATATTTTATATAGTTGTAGTTCCAAGCTTTCTTGCACAGAATGCACAGCATCGTATGGGTTGGCAACAGAAGCAAATCAGTAGCAAAGACTGTCGTCCAGCAACTGGCAATAAAATGACGCTTTTATCTAGACGCACAACGCTAGCTAGCTAGCAAGGGTATGCTAACAGCTAGTTAGCAGTAGCCTCAAGTCACAGAACGTCATAAAAATACCCGTATGCGACGCAAACGTTTGCCTGGCAGAAAAATCCCATGGTAAAAATATACGAGATGAAATAGTCCTTGAAATGTGCTCCTGTATGTTGGTCTGTCAAATAAAATAACAGAATTTAGTGGTTCTGTTACAAGGATTATGAATACGTTTCCGAGAAACTAACCTTAACAAATCCATAAAAAAATTAGACCCTTTTACCAAAACAGGACAAGAAAGGAAATGGATCATATTTTAAACTATTAGTATAAATTTCTAGAAATTTTTTTTAGTGTGAACAGCAAACACCGAGTGCTTATTTGGTTAAAACTGATTGAGCTCTTACTTTAGACCAGGAAATTTTAAATAAAAAAAAAAAGTTCTGTGTAAACATGGCAGTTTTCAGTTAAGAATGGTGTTAAACCTGCATACACATCAATAAATACAAATAAATGCATAAATACTGGCAGATCTCTTTATTACCTACAAACAAACTGACATACTTTGGTGCAAGAAAAACAAAACACAGGAGTGAAAATAAAAGTTAAAATACTGTCAACACACTGCAGACACAAAAAATGGCTACATTTAGAAAATCAGCAGATTAATTTTTTTTTCTCTTGCCTTCTTCCTGGGATCATGAACTTATGGACCGATGAAAGACCAGTTCCCTTACTATACATACATCTGTTTAAATTTGAACACTGGGCACATGTGATGAAGTATAGCTTAAGTACCTGGTGGTTCAAGTCAAAAGAAAAGTGAAAAAAGTAATCCAGATGCCTAAAAAAAATTGGAAAAAAAAAAAAAAAAAAAATCAATCTGCAGCTGAACTGATTAATACATGTTTCAAACTCACATGCAGAGTGACAGCAAAATGTCAAGCAAAAACAAACCGGTCACCTGTAGGAGTTTACAGTACATGCATTCATGTGCAAACCAATAATTCACATCTACACCTTACTGAGGCAGGTTTCTTTAAAAAAAAAAAAAAGCTTAAAGTACCAAAATAAAAGTGTAATAGCACAAGTGGATAAAAAATAAAGCTTTGAGTTTACAGCAACCTCTAAAAAATATATACATAAAGAGGAGGGAAAAAAAACAAAGATGAAAACTGGCAGCTAAAACCTAAAGTAGCTGACATTTTCCGCTACCTTTTATTAAAAAAAAAAACGATTCAAGCATTTTCTTTCAAACAGAAACAAAACACACGGTGTTTCAAAACGTGTTTTTATGCTAATGAAATTAATCTCAATATCTGAAAAACAACCTGTTTTAATACATCAGCAATCAGAAAAAACACCCATAAAATCTTAGATTTCTCTGTTGCTGCACTACAACCTGTGCTCGTCATACTGTGCGCTGTGATCGTCGTCTCACAACCAACATCACAACAAAAACATCCTAAAACCCTGAGACGCCATCCATTTTTACCCACCTGGCAGGTAATGGCAAAAACATTCAACACATCAAAATCAAAGATGAAAAAAGTAGTGATGTTCAAAATCATTGGTTAAGCTTCCTAAAACCTGGCCAGCAGGGTTTTATGTCACTTATGTTTTCACCAAGTACATTCATATTCATCTCATTGCTCCATTTAGATTTTTGGAGCAAAGAACCCACAAAAAAAAAAATAAGCTGCTGGTAAAGTTTGGCCAAACAGACTGAATAATAGCGTTTCTCATTTCACCCTGAATAAGCCAGATAATTACTCAGAAATGACAAGTAGAAATGAAGACAAAACACTCCACAACCACAAGACGTGCCTCGCAGAGACGGCGATGTCGACACGCCAACGCTGCTGAGCTGAAAGCAGAAGGATCCTGGGAAACATCCAACTTCTGCTCAGGTGTTTTGTCTGTCTCAATATGTTCTAATAAAGCTGTGAAAAAGAGTTTTAACCGGCTAACAGCAGTGATGACGTCTCACTAAGAAATCTGTCAGATGTTTAGTATTCGAGTTTAAGTCATTAAAAAAAACACACACACATATATATATATAAAAATCATTCATTATATAGAAAAGTAGGGTTTAGCAAAACATGTATATAGGTTGTAGGCATTTGTTTTGGGCCAAGAAATAGGAATGATCTTGTATATTTTGCCAATAAGGTGAACTTTTACTATTCGCCTTTCCCTGATCAAGATCCTTCTGACGAAATAGAAAGAAAATAGGGGAAAATTTAGGTAAATCATAATAGATATTGAATATCACAACGTTATATTTCAGTAAAAAACCTAATCTCTATTTAAAACGGAGCTGATGTACGTTTTAGTGGAACCATTTGAGATGCTGTGGAGAAAAACGTTTGAATTTCAGCGCGACCTCAGCTGAACCACAACACCTTGCTGACAGTCTCCTGTAAATTAAAGTGAAACAAAGAATAACCTGAAATTGACACCGTTTTAACTGGAGTTGCAGTTTTGAAGCGTGGAGAGAGTAAATGTCTGTAAACGCTGAAGAACGTACAAGTAGATCAAAGTTCTCTTGGTCAGTCAAAAAGAAAAAGGTGTCAAAAAATGCCGTCAGTGTTCATGCTACTGGTTTCAGAACCGATCGTAAACATCTTCCCTCTTTCGTGAGCTCCCTGGTGAAGCACATGCACGGCAGAGGAATGGCTTCCTCCCGGCGGGCGATTGTGTTGAACTTGCACTTCTTCAGGTGGTCGGCCATGCTGGCAATGTCGGCGAACTTCCACTCGTTCACCGTGCCGAAGGCCGTGCTGAAGCGCCACACCTGGCAGAACACGAGAACAGCATGCAACTTCAACCATGGCGAGAAAAACTCACATTTGCTTTAATTATGACAAGGATTTTGACAATTGAATGACCATACAACATAGCACCTGAATGTTCTAACCTTGTGCGTTATTTGCCACGAAGGAGACCCGTCGTCGCGCCGCTTCTTCTCCCACAGCAGGACGACCATGCCACGCATCTGAAGCAGACTGGCGCACACGTTCCTCATGGTGCGAGACACTCTGGACAGCTGGCACAGACTGAAACTGTCGAGAAAGCTTGCTATGTGCTGCAGCACCTCAAAAGGAAGATTGCTAAACTGATCGTACTGAGCGTCGATGTGGTGGGGCTTTCTTGAGTGGCTGTCTCCGGTTTTCAAAGGCAATCCGGGCTGCACTCCAAAGGAACCCAGGTGTCTGTCGTGGATGATCCGAAAGCCCTGCACGGACGGACAGAAGCGCCTCTGGGAGTAAGTGCAGCCGTAATACGCCAAGGGGCAACGCTGCTCCATCCAGCCGTTGAGGCCAGCGTGGATGTCCCCGTGGACGTTCTTGAAGTGAGACGAAAACTCGTCGCGTCGGAAGAGCTGCCCGCACACGAACGTGAACATGGAGCGCTGTTTGGTTTGGTACCGCGCGACGCATTCAAGCACCAGTTCCAGCCGCAGCGTGTGGAAGGGGCTGGGGTTGGAAAGCTGCGGACTGGCGTGGTCGCAGGCTGAGGCTGAGGCGATGTCGCCCACCATGGTGTTCGTGGCAAGGATGGCGGAAGGGAAGGAGAATGTCTGAGTGCCAAAGTCAATGTGGTAGCCGTCGACGAACCTGCTGTCAGAGATCCCCCGGCCTCCCGGGGAATCCCCGAGGCAAAACAGCAACGCTGCAGTGATGAGGTCAATGCCATGGAGCCCCATCGGGTCCTCCTCTACCTCCAGGTCAGATGTGTCCACCGCTTTGTCCTCCATTTTTACTCGAAACAAGTAAGGGTTGATCAGGGCCTGGGGGACGTTATATGTAAACATGCTGAGCACTTCTAAGTTCTGCTTCCAACACCGATACCTGCAGAAGCTCCTTCTCACTTGATCCGACACCAGGAATGGCGGTGTGAGCGGGACCAGCTGGGGCGCGGGAGGCTCCGGTGCTACGACGGGTATGTAGTCCTGAGGGATGAGAGGCCAGACGAGGTCACCGTTTTGAATTGGTTCATTGATGACGACATCTTTTTCCTCAAAATGCAATTCCACAAAGTTCCTTTCTTCAGACCAGTTAGCAGCATCTTCATCTCCATCCGTTTCCACTGCGCAATCAACTCCACCCACAGCCCCCAGCTCACACTCTGAATCACTGTCACTCTCAAGCATTTCTACGTTCCTCCCGCCTTCAGCAACATGCCTGCTTTCCCCATTTTCTCCATTATGGACCACTCCACTCTTATCTCCATTTATATTTTCGATGATTTTGCCAATGTTGTTGGAATTAGTGAGGATGTCGAGCGCAGCAGCTAAGCTCCTGGTCGCCTCCCCTGAAGCTCTGTACAAGTTGTTGTAAGGTTCTTCCTCCATTTCTACCGTTTCACTGCCCAACACCGACGCCATTTCATTCCCATAACCTGCTCCCTTTTCTCCGTTCTTCGACACGTTGGTTGTAACTTTCAGCGATTCCAATAGCATCCTCTGATCCTGAAGAGCTAGAGCCATGTCCAGCTGCTCCACCTCGTCAAAGTCTTTGCTCAGGTTTTCGTAGGACTTGTGATCGGCGTAGCTCACAGGCCACCGGTTCCACTCCATTGTGCAACAAACTATGCTGGCAGGGCAAGTCTCCAGATGCTGCGCCATTTTGATTCTCTTGACGGTGAAGGGGCAGCCGAAGCCGCTGTTTAGGCACGGCAGTCTTTCGTAGGGGCACAGGAGACGATGTTCGTCCAGCTTGCAGGAGTGAAAAACAGCCCCGCAGACGAGAGGGCAGCCAACCAGATCGCAGGAGACACCCGGCTCTGGTTTGGCCATGCACCTTCTGTTGATGCATTTAAGGCAGTGCGGATGCAGGTTCTCCATTTTAAAGTAGTTCCTGCCTGCAGTGGGGTGGTCAAAAGCTGGACCCTGTAAACAAAGACAAAGGATTAAAAAAAGACTTTTATAGTGAATCCCTCACCTTTAATGTTTATTCTTAAAACTTTTTCACATCGTGTCACAACACAACAAACTCAAATGTACTAGGATTTGTACACCTATTGGGTAAGTGGAGGAAAAACTATTAGGGCTGAAACGATTAATTGGATTAATGAATTTTTTAAATACTCGTCAGCTAATTTAGTAATCAATTAATCATTATCTGGAGAATACGGACTCAAGAAAAGGCCATTTGCTGATAAAAAATAAAATATTCAAAGCTGTAATTAAGCCAAAACTGGACATGTATATATTTTGCTTCTAAGATTTAAAAAAAACACACAAAAAAAAAAAAACACCTTTGTCTGTAAATGTGTTTTACCCTGAAATCCTCAAGTGGATTTTTTTTATATATTCACACAATTCAATAAACTACTGCATTTTAGGAAATAAAATATTTTGTTATTTTTAAAAATTAATTTAATTTATTCCACCTTTTAAAAGAATTTCTAGTATTGCATTGAAAAGGCTCAAGTAGTTTAATAAAAATCTGCAGAACGTGCCAATTTATTTTATCTGATTAATCACCAGAACAAACAGAGATTGATCGATAGCTAAAATAATTGTTAGTTGAAGTCCTAAAAATTATACATTGTCGTACAGATTTTTTCAATAAATTAGAATATTACTGAAAACTATTTACTTTAGTAACTCAATTCACCGAGTGAAACACATAACGATTAATTACAGACAGACTGATGTTTTTTGAGCCTTTGTTTAATGATTTTCAGCACAAAACTGATGAAAACATGACTTAAAATTAGAACATCACATCAGACTAATACAAAAAAAAGACATTTAACATAGAAATGTGGGCCTAATTAAAAGTTTAACACCTGCTTTAATATATTTTTAATTTGACAAACGAGGTTCAATGGAACGCATATGCTAGTTTAGTGAGTATGACTGTATTTTTTAATTGTTTTTTTCAAATAGAAACCTGAAAAGTCTGGTGTATATACAGTGATGTGAAACAGCGTTTGTGCCATTACAGATGAATTCTGTTTGTACCTTTTGGTCCCACTAAAATGTTTCAGATTATAAAAATATATATACATACAAATTAGATGAAGATAAGCGGAGTGACTACAGAAAAAAAGCAATCCCCCCCATGTTAAATCATAGCAGCTGTGATTCAGCAGATTTACTGCTTACTGGCCACACCCATACCTGATTACTACAAGACTTGTAATTTTCTTCTTCTTATAATTATTATTTTTAATCACTTAAACAGAACCTGCCATGTTGTAGACTAGAAAATCTCAAAAAGGAACACGTTGTACCCTGAAAAAGAGAAATTCAACAACAAATGCAAAAAGTGTAATCACTGTGAAAAGGGTTGCTTTATAACTACAGCCATTATTCACATACAGAGAAAACATGCAATACCAAAATGAACCTCTCATTAAGGCCTTTTGCACATCTAGGAACTAAAAATGTTGTTTAATCCTCTTTATACTAAACAAGCTCAGCTATTTTTAAAGGAATTTAAAATATCGGATTTTAACCGAGCCACTCTAAAACACAAATTTCATGATCTAAACCACTGTATTGTAGCTCTGACTGCATATTTTGGGTTATAATTTGCTTCAAATTTCACCACTGGATACAAGTACACTTTTCAAATAATTATTCAGGAAGAATTATGAACATTTCACTTCCACATCACATAATAATTAGTGCTTGTTTGTCACACACAAAGAACAACAAAGAATACTAATAATAACTACACTAAATAAAAATATTTTTGTCTGGTGAGGAACATTTCACAACAGGGGTTTTCAGGTTTGGTGAAAACCTGAAATGTTACTTTCAGAGCTGAAACTAAGCTTTTGTTCAAAATCTCTGGTATTCAGAAAAACATGCCAAGACTTTTCCCAAACCAACACAACCAGTTGATGGCTTATGAGTTTACTGTTTATCAGGTCAGGTTACGGATGTGAACGGCGTTGTGTCTCCAGACAGCAATTTAAACACCCGCAACAACGCTGTTGGTCTAAAATGAAAAGTTTAAAACATAATAACTATTGTTGAAATCTTTGCTGCAGTTGACAGCAGAGTTGCGCAAGAACAGCTGGCAGGTTAGCATTCAGCTAAACGTAAACAACACATCAGCCGGTGTAATTCCTTCTGCCCACTTTTATCCCTTCCTCCTATGACTTCACTAAAAATAATAGGATTTACATAAACTTGTTTTATCACTAAACAAGTAACAGCCGAACAGCGGCGAACAGATAGAAAAAAAAAACTTTTTAAGCTAACAAAAGAACAACACAAATAGCCTGTTAGCATTAGCGTGTACAACTCTGTATTCTCAGTTGTTAGCTCGCCGGTAGCTTCTGGAAACAACCTACCTGAGTTACTGAAGTCCCTGAAGTCTTATTTATGCTAATATTGTTCTCTTTAAATTTGGTTCGTTAATTTCAAAGAGCCGGAAACTATACCTACATATCAACAACTTAAAGTACTTAACAACTTCAAATCTTGTGAATTGGCCGCAGCTGGTTTAGTTGGTGCGGGTCCTTTGGTTCTCTCCGAGTGTTGATCCTGGTTTAGGACGTCGCAGCACTACCTCATCACGTAAAGTGGCCTGTCACATTTAGGTTTATGGGCGAATTATGGCAGGTCGTTGTCATATACAATCTTTTCTTTTCTTTTTAGCTAAATGAAACAATCTGAGTCAAATTAACATACTTACTTGTCCAAGCTGAAAATAAAGATACAAAAAATTAACATTATCTGCTAATTATTAGATTTAAACGTCTAGAGCTTTATACAGCCTAAGAAATCTTTATTCATCGAATGTCTCTTCACAATGGTTCAACATTCCTCTGCCTAACTTCTAATGAAAGGTTTCTGAAAGATTTCCCACTCCTTTGCAACCTTAACATTTCCAAGGTTAAAAAATATGGCTTTGCTTCATGGTTCTCAAACTGGTACCACCACTGGTGCTGGTTGGGGTGTTTATAGAGCGAAAAATTGTGTTTAAGCAAATAAACATCTAAAAGTTGCAGGACACTGGTCGTCAAGGTCTGAATTTGAAGACCCCTCTGTAGATTGTCAAAGCTTAAAGCTAACTTTTAAATCCCAAATACCATTATAATAGCCAAAACATAAACACCAGATGAAATCACTTGCTGACAGATAATATTGACTCCATTTTGATAAGTAATGTGGCCAAAAATATAGACAAAAATCAAACTTTACCCCTAGTAATCACTATAAAGAATGTCTACTGAGATATCAGAATTTAAGATTGTGCACCAGACAAAATGAACTCTAGAAAGCTAAAATGTTCTGGTTTATGTTAGGAAAAAAGAACAAAAAATTGATTTGTACTTCAATATAATAAATGGCTTGCCATACAATGGACACAGTACTATGGCTAAGGTCCTGAAATAGCGTAAGGAAATACCCTAAGTGCAATTTTACAACATATATCTGAAATATGTCACTTTAGACAATTTTAGGACAAAGAAAGCAATGATATGGTTATTACTTAAATTTTTGAAATAAAGCACACATTATTTAGTTGTTTTATTATTAAATCTGCAATATAGCACTCTGAAAGAGATGTTAAAAAATGATTGATGACTTAGTCATTTCTTTAAAATAACAATAATAATAATAATAATAAAATATGAACAGGAAACACTCAAAACATTTGCTGTTACAATCACAATGTGAGGTTTATGTCCATTTGTCAGTTCTATAAAAGCTTCACTTCATGAAGCCACCTCTGAGATGTGGTGAATGTTAGATAGGGTGAGCTGTGCCTCCTGTGGTGGGTAGAAACGCCTGGAGCGAAGCCACAGCCTCCCAAACACCCCAGTGACGAGCACCAAGACGACCAGCAAGCCTCCCAGGACGAGAGTCTCCACCGGAGGGAAACCGCTGGGCTCTGCAGAGAAAGGTTGAATTATCCCTTAAATGAACTGTTTTAACTTGTGCAAGTTGCAGGGATTGTAAAGTGACGCACTTAGGTTGGGTTTTTCACTGGCGGTGAGCAGTCGTCTGATTGGGCCGTAGGACACAGTGTGGGACAGTGGGGCGTCTCTCCGTGTCCTCATCTGTCCGTCTTCGGTGGTACAGTTCTGCGTAGCAAATGCAGAGACAAACAATCACAGTTGAAACCAGATAATGTATTTAGAATGTGCACATCAACCCTATCGAAGGGAAACGAGTCCTGTACTAATGTGAACTAAAACGCAACTCAGAGAAGAAGATGTCATTTACTTGAAAAATTGCATAAAAATATACTTTACAGGTTGCAGGAAAAAGGAAAAGTTTAGATTTAATCTCAAAAATTTAGCTGGAAAAAAAAGTAAATGTCTGGTTGTAACGATGTAGACTTGTAATTCAGTTGAAATAAGGACTGTGTAAGTCTCAGTTCATACCAGTAAAAACAAGTCAAGGCTTGCTGACTGCTGTTCTGAGCTGGCGTCTGGCTTTCACTTTGAGCTGTGTGTGTGTGTGTGTAAGGAGGTCTCACTCACAGGCTTACACACACTCAAGCTGCTGTGGCAGATCTGGACGTTGCAGTGCAGGAAGACGAAAGCGTAAGAGCTGCCAACAAACTTAAACATCTGTATCCTGAACGTGGCCTCCGGACCTTCGCTGTTCTTCAGGACGCTGAGAGTCTGTTTGTCGGCCAACACTGAACAACTAGGAAGGTGGAAAAAAAAAAACGAGCTAGGAGTGAGCTGTCCGTTTAGAAACATTTCTGAACCTAATCTTGATGGTTCAGAATGTATGAGTGCAGCTCTTTTAAAGCATGTTTGATGTCTTTCCTGACTCTCTTGGTGTCTTCATTTTGCATGAATCCAGATTAGCTTATCGCTGAGGCTGAAGCTAATGGATGGTCCATTCTTAAAAGCGTTCCTGTTTTATGAGATTATTGGGATATTTGGGAGATTATTCATACAAAGGTTTATGATTTAGAAGGGAAATAGGAGTAGGAGACAGTGCATCACCAATGATCTTCCGATGTGAAACAAGTACTGAAATAATAAAAGTTAAACAGTGACGAAAAATATAGTGGTTTATGTGAATTATTTTTTAAATGTATTTATTTACACATCTTTCTTTTTCTTTTTTCAGAACATATTAACTCAGGAAGAGGTTTGGTGAAGGCCTGCCTCTACCAATGTTATTTACATTTCAAACATAAATAATTATCTGTTTCTGAATATGACAGCGGATTAAAGACTCAGAAACTGGCATTCACGTCAACAACTATGACATTTTAAAACTTAAAGTTGTTTTAAAACACAAAAACCTCTGCTTTAGCCTTGCATCTCTCGGGCTAGCTGTTAGCTTCAGCTTCCAGGTCCAGCTAATCTGAATTTAGAGTAAGTGAAGATGCCAAGAGAGTTTAGTTATTAGCTGCTATAACCATTTCACAGAAACTCTCCCTAAAAATTCTGAACTACTCCTTTAAGCTCATCTAAGCCAGCAGTGTTTTCCTCCTTTTCTTGACCTTGTGAAATCATTGTGCATTTCACAGTCCTGCTGTCGCTAATAGTACCAAACGCTGCCCCGGTTGTCAAGGGCATGCACAGCTGTTGAACTGAACCGCATGTGGCCTTTCAGACCGGAGTCACATGACCTGGCTCTGAGATTTGTTGTCTGACCCGCTCTCTAGGCAACAAATTCTCTTATTTCAGATTTCAACAGTGCTCTAGAGCTCGTCGCAAACGTGGAGCAATAACACTGAAATAGAGCGCACCACAAACAAGCTTCTCTTGTAAATAGAAAGGCAGGCAGTCAAAATGAACTTGTTGAGCATTATCACAGTGACACACCTGTCTCTGATGAAGGTGTACTGAATGTTGCCGTATGGATCCCTGGTGGGTGTGGCCCAGCATCTCTCCAAACGGAGCATCAAGTGAGCCGGTATCTTTAAACGAAAAAAAAATAAAAAAATCTGAATGTCAAGCAGCAATCAAGTCATTCTGAATGCAAGCCAAAACCTGTTTCACGATGTGCTACGAATTGCTGATTCACTGTGTGTAAACAACAGCTGATCCGAGGGGTGGTGACAGCCTGGAGAAGATGTGCAGAAGCTCTCACATGACCGTCTAGTCACGGCTGAAGTGTTAGATTTCCGGGATAATTTGGGACATCAATCCACAAGGCAGTATTTCTTAACATTGGGCAACTAAGGCAGGCAGCGTACAACTAATCCAAAAATAGCTGTTAACACTAAGAATATTTGAAACATTTTCGTCTCAGTTTTCTAAAATGGTCCAGGACATCCCTTCCCAATCTGTTAAGCAAACAGATAACAGATGTAATCATTGTCATCTCTCAATTTGCTTTTTTAATTCTAAAGAACTAGTTTTCCCAATCGTATTAGTTGTTCTGGTGTCATTGGGTTATAAAACTTAATACCATTGAATAAAAGTACAATTCAGACATTGACGGTCATATTCATTATCACACTTGGTTAGGATGTGTAAAAATTCTTTAAATTTAATATTTGATTTATATACATTTACTTGATGTATATAAATTAAATGGGGTATTTCTTAACATGGGAAATATTCTGTGTTAAGAAACAAAACCCCAACAGAGCAGCCCATACTGTTTCTGTATTGCATTTCACAAGTTTGGAGCAAATAAAGAGAGAATATTTGCCATCTTTGTTCACTTTTTTATATCGTTCAGAGTTCCTTTCGTGTGTTCCAAGGGTCTTTGGAGGAGAGATAGGCCCAAAGCACCACAGATGTTGTACAGCGGCACATTTACACATAATTACCCTTTGTTTAATGCAAAACGGAGGAGTGTTTGTTACCAGAATGCTTAATCTTAGTCTGATTTGAAGCACAGGGTTTCAGTTGAATTTCAACTGAAACTCAATGTAAACAAAGTCCATTTTTATTTCTGACAGAAGGACAGGAACAACCAGTTGGCATGGAGATAGCCTCTAATGGTTTTTATACAAATTTGATGTCCCCAAAATGTCACTCCTGGCTGTAATTCTCTAACTGTAAGTTATGGAGAGTTGAGGATAAATATGGGTCCTCATTCAGCCTCATACCACGTCCCCCACTAAATAAATGTGTGTATTTATTTAGTGGGGGACTAAATAAATAGTCCCCCACTAAATAAAGTGGGGGACTACTTTTTACTTTTTATTGTAGGGCTTTCTTTATCTGCAGAGATACCATAAAAACTTTGACAAAGATGTTTTCATCCAGGGTCAGGGACGGCACAGTTGTCCACACGTCCTCAAAGGCTTCATCTTTGTACAGCAGCATTGACACTGAGAAATTCCCATCCTCAGTGTTCAGGGTGATGCTTCTGAAGAGGTCAAGCAAACACAAGTCTTATTGTTAAATCAGATGTCAGGGGTATAAATAAAAAGAAGCAGCACACAAATCACCTACCGAACATCCACTCGGATCATGTTTTCGCTGTTGGGTTGTTGGACCATGTAGTTTATGGGGTAGCGGCACACAAACGTGATGTTTATATAGTTTCTTGTGATGATATCTGAATAGTTATTGTGTATAGTGTTGATGAACATGATGTGTGTATCATCAGAGACCTATAAAGAGATTAAGGAACAGAAAGTTAACAAGAGTAATTAGTTGAGACGTTTTCCTCATGTGTAAGGCATGCTGAGGAAAACAGGTATCCCATAATATTACACACAGCCACTTGCCAAATTATTCATACTCTTTGAACCTTTTCACATGTCACATTACAGTCATAAAGTTCAGTGTTTTATATTTGTTTAAGACCAAAATAAAGAGGCAAAAACAAAACCATCATCAAAAGTAAGCCATCAGTAGCTACAAGTGGTAAAGAGCAGTGTTTTTCGAAGTGGAGGCCACCAGGGGTCGCTAGAGGTGACTCGGATAATTTGACGAAAGATGAGAAAAAAATGCGAAAATAAAAAACTGAATTTTATATATTTTTAATCATAAGTTTTCAATTGTAGCTTTTGATATCATAATATTCAGTCTGCTTTTTAGCCATTAATGTAAAACATACGTTAATATTCAAATGTTATTTGCCACGCTCATCTCTCTGATTGGCTGCCAGTTGCTTTGCTCGACAAGCTAGCGTAGCAAGCACGAAATGGGAAGTTTTTGTCAAGAAAAACACAAAAGGATCCGTCCAGCAACCTGCTGTGGAGGACACTGCTGCCAAAAAGCCCCCCTACGAACTCAAGGTCAACTAAAATCAGAAGGTATGAGGCCGCATCAATCAATCAATCAATCAATCAATCAATCAATCAATCAATCAATCAATCAATCAATCAATCAATCAAATTTTATTTGTATAGCACATTTCAGCAGCAAGGCATTTCAAAGTGCTTTACATAATTAAAATAAAAACAGCATGTGAGAAAGAGATTTAAAAAACATAATTAAAACGTAAACAGTGAGAAAAAGAAATAAAAAGCTGAAGAACTTTAGTTGAGACACCGTTAACTGGGACTCCAACCCTTTGGACTTTAGTCAAAACGCCGTTTGACAAGGACTCTAACCTCTCGGAATTTACTCAATACATTTGTTTATGCTAAGCAAATGTATTAACCTGTCATTCACAGGTTGTCATTCACGAATGACAGGTTAAATAGAAAACATTGCTCTGGTGAGACGGGACCAAAGGGTTAGGGCTATCAGTGGCAGGTAGATGTCACCAAATCCACCTGACAATCTCCATCCAGGCTCCATCAAAATAATAAAAAGCACATTTTGACCTTTCGCTACACAACTGCGAATTTGTCTATCACATGACGTTTCTAAAAGTTTCTAAAGATCTACAGTCAGGGTGAAAGCGGCTCTGGCAGCTGAGGCAGCCAGTCTTCTTTAGCAACCCACAGCCTAATCCTGTGTGGAGGGTTACTTTCACCAGCTGCTGTGCCAGAAACCTTGTAAAACACTGAGGTGGAGAGCTGGCAGGGTTTGTCTCCCCCGGTGAAAGCTGGTTTAACCTTTGGCTTTCTTTATACGAGAAACCTTCAAACATTCCAAGTTTGAGAAAACTTGTGTGGTGCAGCCGGCATTTAAAGCTCCCCAAAACTCGTAAAAGTGACCGGATTAAAATGATCAGGAGGTGAAATGGCCAGTGATTCACCACCTTCTTATTCAGAGAACTTTCAATAAATAATTTAGCTTTCCCAATAAAAATCTTCAGGGTTCCCTTGAATGAGGTTGAAAGAAACACTACCCATAATTCCTGATGAAAAAAGAGCCACTCCCTATTTCTTTTTGCCTCACTTTTTTCTGGCTGGACTTCAGAGTTTGTTCCTCTCTCAGTTTTTTTTTTTAAATTATTAATTAATTAATTAATTAATTTATTTTTACATTTCCTTGACTCATTTTTATGCAACTCAAAAGTCACCTTTGTTTAAAAAAAAGATGTTAATAGCACAAGTTGGTGCCAAAAGCAACACTAATTGGCTGGGAACTAGCCCCAGAACAAAGGTAGCCATCGTAAAATAGAAAATTTATTAGTGGCAGTTTTACATCGCCCATTATGCTGATACCAAGTGCTGTTTGTCTCCATAGCAGTTAAAGTTAAAGCCTCTCTCATTTGTAAGGAGCTGTTCTAAATGTCTGAGCTCACGTGCAATGTTTGATTAATTAGATGAGTGCTGCAAAACACTCAAAAACAAAAAAAGTTTTCTACCATTTAGGTTTAGTGTCCTACCATTATGGTCCCGCAGTCTGAGAGATTCGTCTTTATGCTAAAAACAAAGTTGTCCCCGATTTCCTCTCCTCTGCATTCTGGATCATTTAGATGCAAATCATCGACCTGAAAAACAAAGTCACACAGGTTCACGTTTTGCTGTGGTCGCACTTGAAGAGAAAATGTTGGGACGGTTTTGCTCACATCAACCGGAGGAACCTTGTTGAGGAAAAACACACTTGGAATAATGACGTCCATTTGGTCATTGGTACAAATCACCGTTTCATTGAGCTCTGGTGTTTAAAAAATGGGGGCAAAAAAAGGTTTTCAAACAAGAGGACAATAAAAAAATCCCTTTAGAGAAAGCAAGGTCACGCCACGGTATTTCAACAAGATTGAAGTCCTGACCCAGAGAAGTCCTTTAAGTTCAATTTGAGCCATTCAGTCAGAAGTGGACTTGATGTTGTTCTCTGAATCTTTATTCTACTACATAGCAGAAATTTGTTTGACTTTAAGGTCACAAACTGAGGACCAGACATTCTCATTTGGGATTCTCTCTATAAGAGAGCAGAATATGTGCTTCAATCAGCAAAGCAGGCCCAGATTATTACAATGCCCCCACAATGTTTCATTATCAGTGTGATGTTCGTCTGATACACTTCAGCACATGTACACCTTTCAAAAGGTTGCACTTTGTCTCGTCAGTCCAGTGAAAGCCAACCCCTAGGAATGGCTTCATCAGCCTTTTCAGATCAATAAATGTCAGCGACTCTGTTTCCCTTCCATTGAATTTAGATCACACCTACTTCATACTGTCAGACAGGTACTTAACCCTTGTGCGTGCGAGGACTGAGGCAACTGATACAAATGATATGGGTGTAAGAAGTGAAATTAAGCTGTCCAAAAATGTGGCCTAAGGGAATGTTGGTTTCAATAGATTTTATTTAGTGAGATCAAGCTTTTTTGTTTTTGTTTTAGATGACTAGGAACATTTAAGTGTGGCAAATAAAAACAACTTTTCTTTTACAGAACTGTGAATTTCTCTTTAAAAATTGTCAACATAATGAAAAGCTTCATAATGGCAACTTGGGGTTAAGTCAACAATAAGTAACAGGAAAAAACTGGAATCAAACCCAGAACTTTCTGATTGTAGGACGACTACTCTTCGAATTGAGTCAGATTTCCCTTCAACACATAATACATTACTTATATTTAAATTATGCAAATAACTACAACTTAGAAGTGAAGAAAACAAGTAGTAAAAGAGCTTTCTGCCTGATTTTTGATACTGAATCATGTATGCGGTTTGTAAAGTGTGCACTGACCCTCCACCATGGGCTCCAGGTGAACTGCCGAGACCGCCGTCGTTTGAGCGAAGAGCAACCAGGTGAAAACCACACCGCTGGACACCATCTTCCACATCCTGTCCCTCTGGTTTCTCTCTGCTCTGCCACTCTGCTGCCGTTTGAATCTTTCCCTAAATCTCAATGTCACCAGAAGATGTAGCGCCTCTCCTTCTCCAACCCATGAAACCCAGCTCTAAATGAACTGGGACCACCCTCCCACCCCACTATCCCCTTCTCTGGCATTAAAACACCAGTTTGAATGATGCTTCAGACAACAATGAGATTCCACACATGAATAGGGTTGACCGAGGCGAGTCCAAGGTAACACGGATGACACCGCCTACTACAGGGATGTCGTCTTAGTAAACACCTTACTAAGTTGCTTACCGCGGGGAGCAACTATATATGTGGAAAAAACCCTGAAAGGGTTACTCTTTGTTCTCTCCGTCTTTTGTTTGGACACTTTAAAACATTTTATTGGTGCGGGAATCCCAGTTGGCAAGGACAAAAGAGACTCATTATAGGTCAAGGGCAATTCACTGACCAGTTTGCATGTGTGTAGTTAGACACGGAGTAAAATCCTGCTACCGCATGCAAATTCAAGAAATACATCCTCATTTAAAAAAAAAAAAAAACTTAACACCAACATGTATTAAATCATTTTGAACATTAAACTTGTTCAGGCACTTTGCAAATGGAAATAAAGGGGAAAAAAAGATGAAGTGAGGCAGAAATCCTCTTCACCTTTGTTAGATTTTATATGTTCTTTTATTTCAAACACAACAAATCTTGTGTTTGGTTTGTTTTTGTAAATGAGACATGTTTTACAATTTGGTTCGTCTCCCTGTCATTGTTTTAGCAGACATTTGTAAGAGTAAATACGAGTGGATTGAGTGGTTTCCTGTTTATTCGTTCATTAATGAAATAAATGAAAAGCCAACATTGTTTCACTGACACACTTTTATTTACCGCTTGTGGTAGCTTCACCTGAATGAGGTTTTATTGTGGCCGTACAGTGAGATTCAGAGTAGCGCATGATGCTGTGCAGTCTAGTCAAACGTTACAACCGAGAGTGAATATAAACAGCTGAGTCTGTTAGAACGAGAACTGACTTACATTAAAATGTGGCTTTAAATACGTTGCTTGTTGTCAGTGATTTGCTTAAAAAAACAACAATATATTCTTGGAAATGCATTTCGTAAGATGCTTACATATGTATATAAAAAGGAATGTGCAAAATCTTAGTACTTCCATCGCCACTGGGTACAGAGTCAGTTCGGATTCACTCCAGAGGTTCGGTGTCCTCCGTAAAAAGATCAGCCAGGTCAGCCACCGTCAGAACGGCAGCCTCCGAATGCTTCATGGCTGTGCTGGTGTGACTACAATTAAAGCAAAACACATTCTGTTAGTATTTAAATTAATAGTACATATACCAATGATGGTGTTTTGAAAACCACCTCTTTTCTGCCGTCTTCAGCATCGCTTGCATTCGCTCCTCGATAGTGGATTTGATCAGGAATCTGTGTACAAATGTCGGCCTGTTGGACAGAGAACACCAATGTTACATTTTCCCACATTTTGTCATGTGCCAACCACAAACTTCCATGTGTTTATGATAGGTCAAAGAGATAATTAAACACATTTAATTCAGCCAAAGTCGTCCACAATGATGTACTACTTTGTCTGATTCATCAGATAAAAATCCCTATAAAATACACTGACGTTTGTGGTCGAAGCAACACAGATTGTAAAACCATTTAAAGGGGAAGCGCATTTTTGCAGAGTACTGTGAAGGCTAAACTAAAAGCTTAAAGTTAAATATACAAAAGACATCAATGAAAAGTTCTGTATGTGTGCTTGATGTAAGATTGTGAATTTGTAATTGTCATAAAGTGATCATTTGAGTCTGTATAAGAAAGCTTTGAAAATGGGAAACATTGCCCCTCATTACATCTTTACTTGTGGGAACGCAAGTTAGATTTCTTTCTTGATGTGCAGCTTCCTGTCGCTTACTTTGTTTGGCCAATCCGGTGCACCCTCCCTATAGCCTGGAGTTCGTGAGCTGGGTTGAGGATTGGTTCGACCAGCAACACGTGTGTTGCTTCGATGATATTCAGCCCATTGGAGCCAGTGTGGAGTGGGAGGAGGAGAATATTGATCTTTTCATCGTATTTGAAAGAACTAAGATTCTCCTGAAAACACACAAGAAAAAAAATATCAGTGATCTAGATGGTTTGCTATGATTTCTGTGAAATGTTTAAAGCCAAACCTGGAACTTATGAATTCCATTGATTTGTGAAAACTCCAGATTATTGTCCAACAAGGCCTTGGCGATGATGTCCAGGACACTCTGCCACTGTTTGCAAGACACGAGGAAACAATCCAGATCACATCCAAGCTCAATATCACAACAAACAACAGTCCTTCGCAGCAGAAATGCTTCATTTACCGTTGAAAAGACGAGACATTTGGCTCCGGGATTGTTCATCTGGATCTGCTTTAGTGTTCTCACAACCGCCTCCACTTTGGTAGAGTGGCTGCCCTGCACAAAACAATTACAGCTGTTAACAAAAAGTCCAAAACTTAACATGTTTAAAATGCAATTGTCGATCAACCTTGACTGGTATGTCCTGGTCGTGGCTGGAAGACTGGGTAGTGAACACATAGGAGATTTCTGTGTGGGAAGTGGTCTGCCTGCAAATGGCACACTTGATGGCTCGCCGCCTTGAGCCCACACTGTACTGCTCCACGATGATGGCAATGCACTCGTTACAGAAGCAGTGGCCGCAAGTCAACACGGCCCACTATAAGGAGGAAATAACGGTGGAAAGTAAGTAGTTCACAGTTTGCAACCTGATTGAGGTTATTTTTGACTCACTGCTCCCAGAGAACAGCATAATAGCAGTGAGATTGTGGTAAATTTGATTAAATGTCAAATGTTAGATGTTATAAAAAATTCAAAAGCAATTAGTAGGCCTGTCACACACATTTTACTGGACAATAAATTGTCCCAGAAGTTATTGCAATAAATGATAATAGTGTTGTTTTGAGACCATTTTCATGTGATATAATGGTCATAGCCCGATAACGCCAGACATTGTCAAAGATCAATAAACTTTAAATTCTCGTGAACATTTAACACGGAAAATGCAAGACATTTTAAATATTCAAAATAAAGAAAAGAAAAGAAACGGCAAATAAAATGAATCATGAAGTCTGTAAATAAAACTAGGGCTGGTTGAGACCAAAGCACCAGACTGATGACTTTTGTCCAATTTTTGGTAATTTTTGGTATGAAAAGAGAAAAACGCCAACTCATACAAATGGAAAATATTGAACTCATTTTAATTTATCATTCAAATTTATCATGATCTATTGCTTATTTTGACAAGCTTATCAGTAAGCATCCAAAAGCAAAATTGTTTAAATTGATATTTATGGGAATATTGCTTAAAAGTTGAGCCTTGTTCTTTCATTCTTTTAATATATTTAATATAAAACACTCACCTCCTGCCCCAGAGGACGAGCACAGATGGGGCATGGCTCTGGGTTCAGCCCTCCAGTTGACTTGTCCTGTGACTTGGATACAAAATTCATGGAACATGGAGTCAGACTACATTAAATGTTTCATAATTACTCCAAAAGATACAACGAAATGCTGCTAACAATTATAAACGTACCTTTTCCAGATTGGTTAGATACAGAAACTGTCCAAGCTTCTTTTGGAGTTGAGACTTGGCCACAGCTTGATCGTTCAGGAGCTTCACCCTGTTCTGCTCCACCTGACGGCAAAACCATGGAGAGCAGAGGGCAAAAAAGATAGAAAAGCAACAAAAGCGACAGACTATCAGTGAAAATGTTTCATAATTAAAGTCAGCGAGCACAAGGGTCAAAACTAGATAAACGTACTTTACCTTTTAATGTAGGGCTGGACAATAAATCAATAACAATGCAACAGACACGTCATCAATCAATAGATAATATGTCTGATAGAATATTCAATAATTTCACTGAATTCAGAACCGCACAGAATTCTGGGTGATGTAGGCAGAGAAAAGACTTTAACCTCTCAAGACTAGCTAAGCAAAGTGAGCCTCATCAACTAACTCACTCGCTCTTTGGTTACCTAGCAACAACCTGTGGAGTAACATGCAAAGCAGCAGTTTCAGGTTTTGCTTTCGTGGCGCAATAATTTTTAACTCAGTTAGATTCTTTTCCTAGTTAAATAAAAATACCCACATACATATATACCATTATATAACTTAAAATTGTGTAAAACAGCATTACTGTTTATTACAATAACTTCTGAGACAATTTATCATCCAGCAAAATTTGTTATGACTGCTTAAAAATAAAATAATGACAGAGTAAAAACTGTGGATAAAACAGGAAAGGTCATGGCACTAGATTGTCAGCATTGCAAATATTTAAAACAAAAAACTAATCAGTAATTATCGATATTGACTGATATGAAACTATTATATCATGATATGTTTTTCAGTCATATAGTACAGTCCTACTTTGATAAGACGGGTTTAAACATCTGATTAGTAACAGATTGTATCACTCTGTTTACTTACTTCATGTGGTTCTATAATGTGCAGCAGTTTGGGCTTCGGTTCGTCAGGCAGACGAACACGCAGCCGTTCAGTCGCCATGCCCAACTCGTCAATGGCCGACACATGATTGCGCAGCACCATCCAGTACTCATGCAACACCTGGAATAACACCAAATGAATCTTCTTTTTAACTTGCAAAAGTACAACTGTCTAACAAGTTACAGACAAATATAAAAATCTCTTTGACCTTTTGTAATTTGACATTTTTCCTAAAGCAGACAGGAAACTTTCTTCCTCAATTCCAAAATATAAGAGAAGCCCACTTACCTTATACTCCTTCTTCCAGTTCTCAAACAGCTCCATGAACGTGTTGCCCTCCTCCACCAGCTCTGGGTCCATGCGCTTAGCTTTGGCGAACGACAGGATGGCTTTCAGAGTGCGCTCCGTCTCGCTCGCCGCCCACAGACCGCGACTGGTGGTGGGGAGGCGGTCGTCCACCAGGCCTTCCTCATCCTCAATCATCTCTTCAAAGATGGCCGTCTGGCCTTTCACCCTGAGGACGGATTTAGTTTCTATCACTTTGGGTGTTCAATTTCAATACAAGTTGGAAAACTCAAGGCGCCTGCTTACTTACGTGTGAGCAAACAACTTGGATTCATAATCAGTGAAAAGCTCGTCGGCTTTACAAAACACACAGCTGTGACATAAAAAGAGATGAGGTGTAGTTCATGACTTTTAAAGCTGATTTATGCAACTTTTATAAACAATATTTTTTTTTATATTTGTTAAAACTGTCACTATGTCCTGATGAGGCAGATGATCTGTGGAAAACAAACAAAATATATATATATGTATCAAGCTCCCCTGTGGTCCCACTGCCATCTGCAGAAATACACAGCTCAGTCAAAAACAACCAATCAGAGCCAGGAGGAGGGTCTTGGCACTGTCAATCATGCTCATGTACATGGTGCTAAATGTGCTAATGGCACATTCTTATAAAAAATTGCATATCCACCGTCATCAGTGGCCATGCTAACTAGCCTTAGTAATTTGAGAGGAGCTAGCTGTGAGGGGAGCTAGCTGTAGGGTAGCAGAGAAGAAGGGAGGTGTGAGCAGCACGTATCCAAGCATAACTGACTCTCCTCCTGGATCTGATTGGTTGTTTCTGGCCAAGCGGTGTATTTCTCACAATGGCAGTAGAACCACATGGAGGAGATAACATTTTCTTTCCACATTTTATCTGTCTCGTGCTCTGCTGTCATGACACAGTCACAGTTTTAACAAATATGTAAAACACATGTTAGTTATAAAAGCTTTAAGAGGGGTCGCTCATACAACTACATATTGTACATATTGTAGAGCATCATGTATAATGTGATGATGACCCAGAGTACTGGTATCGGTAACTTACTTATTGAGAGGCAGTCGCATTGGCCTAAGGTGGCAAATGGTGGCCTCTTCAATCACTTCCTTAGAAGCTGGGCCCTCAAGACTCTTCACTGCGTCTCGGACCGTCTTTTGTGACTTCATTAGATCTTGCATTTGTGTGGTGAGAAGGAACTGCAGACCACAAGCGTCACGGAACCTGCAGGGAACCCAGCATGTTTTTAGTTGTTATTAGCGTGATTGCTAACAGTGGAAGCTAAGCAGAGGCGTTTTACTTGTCTGCCATGGAGAGTTTGTTGGCCTGCTGCTTGTAGCTGGAAGTTAGCTCATTCTTCACACGAGACACCAGATCTTCATCGGTGGAACAGCGAGTTGACACCTGGACGACTTCCAACCACCAGGGGGAGTTCAAGTTCACCTGGAGATTAAAAAGTAAATCTGTCTGATTGGAAGCTTATCTTTTTCAAATTATCTCAGAAAATAGTGAGGTAATTATTTTAATTACACTACTGGATTCTTAATTAACAGCAACATGAAAGCAATGGAACATTTCTGCCCAAAATCTCAGGACTAATTTTGAGTAAATTTTCTTTCATTTTATATTTTTTTATTTTGTCTCTATTGATGTTGCAGTTTGTTTACTCAAGTTTATTTGTTATGTTCAAAAAACTAGAAATACAAGAAAATACAAGTAACAGAAAAAGCAATAAAACAATAATAAATACTTCTGTTGTAACTGCTCATCTTGTTCAGATAATTATTGAAAAATTCATCTATTTCTGTAGCATAAAAATAATAAATCTGACAGCAACAACGAATGTTTGAATGTTTTTGAAAGAATATGTGCCATTTCTCACTTTGCGCTTCAGCTCTTTGATGTTCTGCAGCACCGGCTGCAGAGCCTGGTGGGCGTCGGCCACCTCCGAGTCGTATTTGGTCATGTAATGCTGCCGCAGCTGCTCAGCCTGCAGACAAATATTTTAAAAGGAAACGAATTTGGAACAGACCTCCAACGATGTTTATATCTAAAACACTACACTTGTTTTCGTAACAAATCTGCGCTGCGTACCTCTTCACCGAGTCGGTCATCTCTGAGTGTTGGAGGAATCCCACGATGCTTTGCATTGAGCAGCTCCATTAGGTTGTGAGTGGCGTGAAGTCGCTGGTTTGCATTAATGGTGAAAGAATAATATTAAACTCTTATGTCTGGACAAAACCGGAGAAGAGCACGACTTCCTACATTTATAACCCCTTGAATTTTTCTACGTTTGCCACCCTCAACCACAAACGTCAATGTAGTGTTGAAAAATAATCAACAATGATCCCACACACCTGTAATGAATCAGTTTTCAGCCGGCCTTTGTGCTCCTCTGATGAGCGAAGAACTTCTCTATACATCTCTGCGGCCTCCACAAACTCGCCTGCAGGTGACAAAAGAAGCAGTTGTCCTGAGTGACTCTTGCTGCAATTTGAGGTAATGAGATGAGACTGTAGGAATAACCTCACATATCCGTACAAAACGCAACAAAGATGAGATCGTGTTTTGTTTTGAACTTCTTCCCATGGGAAACGGGAGCAAAGCGGGCGGGCGTTTTATACCTCGGATGATGTGAATTCCAGCTAAGCCGTTGAGTGCGCACACCAGCTGTCTGTGAGCTTCTTCACACTCCACTCGACATTTCTTCTGCAAGGACTTGAGGAGCTCCTCCATTGTCATGGTGCTGAAAGAAGAGAAACGCGCTTAAATCTCGCCTACGCAGACTTGGTGAGCTTAAAATAAACACAAATGCGCCCTATTAGCTTCCTGGTTGACTCTGCCTAGTCTAGCAGGGTTAGTAATTAGTGGGTGCTAAAAGAAAACCTTTTCTGCAGAGGCAGGAACTCCCCCCTCACGGCCTGCGGGTGGCAGCAGGCCTGGCGCAGCCTCAGTAGCGGGTACAGGATGGTGTTGACGGTGCGGCGGTCCAGGCTGCCCAGTTTCAGGCTCCAGTCAGAGATTTTCCTGAGTTTGACCAGAGCATCCTGGGAGCAGACCTCGTGCTGGCGATGGTAGAAATGGCCCTCAACAGGAGAAAAATGAAGCCAGTGCACTTCCTCTGTCTGAGGGGGGATCTGAATCTGAAGAGGGAAGAATAAATAATGCATTTAGTTTCGGTGAAATTGTCTGAAAAGTCGGCGCGGAGCTCTTAAAAACCCTACCTGATCGATGACGTCCTTTTTAGCCGACCGCCACAATATCTGAGCAATCACATTGTACAGAGGTTCTGTGTTTCCGCGGCGATAGGGGCGATAAAGCAGCTGGTCCCACCAGTACTTCACCCAGTATGGATCCACTCCGAGAAAAAGCGTCAGGCCGTACAGATCTACAAAACACGACGAGTTCAGTGGGGAGCGGAGAGATTCAATGGACTCAGGTCGACGGTTTTCCATCGACAACTTTACCTTCGAGGCCTCGTTGGACGGGAGTGCCGCTGACGCACCAACGGTTGACGGAGGCAAGACGTAGAGCCATTTCTGCAGCCTGGCGGCCAGAAAAGTAGCACACGTAAATTGACACGTTTATGAACAACAGAAGAGCGCGACCTCGACTCACCTTGGCAGTGGGACACTCGACCATCTGGGCCTCGTCCAGACAGATGCGCCACCACTCCACGGCCACCAGAGGGCTGGGGACCGCCATGTAGCGCTTCTGGTTGCGGAAGCGTCGGCCGTCCTTGCTGTTGCTGTGGGGGATGTCGACGTAGTTGAGCTCAGAGCGAAGAACGTCGTAGGTGGTGATGACCACGTCCTGCTCGGCGAGCATCCGAGGCTGGATGAACCCATGTTTCTTCACGCCCTGATACACCTGAGAGACGGACACACACACACGGAGCTATTTTAGAGAAGAACAGGAGCTGTAAAAAAAAATAAACTCAAATGTAAGAAAACAGATGTAAGGTGGAGTTTAATAAGACAGAATGACAACTATTTCCAACACATAGAAAGACATAGAAGGCTTTAAAACCAAATAGAGGTGAAACGATTAATTGGATTAATCGTGATGAATCTAATTTAATAATTGATTAATCATTAACTGGAATATACAGCCTCAAAAAAGGTCATTTGCTGAAATAAAAAAATATATATATTCAGTGATTAGCAGCGATTAGTCAAAATTGTACAAAATATATATCCATTTTGTAAAATGCCTTTGTTTTATCTAAAACTCCTCGGGTGTTGTAGTTTTAGCTTCACCAGGTTCAAATTTACTAAAGAAATTCTTAGTTAATTTATTTTAGGCAAAAGTTTACAAAATTAATTGAACGTTTCTTTGCATCTTTTAATGTATTTCTAATATTGTATTGAAAAGGCTTAAGTAGCTAAATGAAAACTCTGTAGAATGTGACAGTATTTTTATCCGATTAATCAATTAATCATCAGAATAACTGACAATGAATCAATTAATCGCCAATCAATTGATTAGCTAATTGATTGCAGAACTATTTAGCCGCTTTAAAAAAAAAGAGTAAATAAATCTCGCTCACCAGCACGCGCAGGGAGGAGGATCTGATGTGGCGGTTGATCTCCTCCACCCACTGGTGGCAGATGGAGCTGGGCGAAATGATTAGTGTGGCACCAGTGGATACTGGTTTCATAGCCACCAGGCAGTGAGGGCAGTAGAAGGGTGTGGTTGTGAGGCTCTCCTCCTTATAGTTCACACATTCTGCATGTTGCCACAGCTGACAGTTCATACACTGCACACGTGGCTTGTAGTCAATAATGCCCAGCTCTCCACAGATGCACTCGAAGCGGTAATCGGCAGTGTTGAACGGGACTACGGACACTCTGGTGGGAGTTTCCGTCTTGTCCTGCGAATCCGTCCCAGAGGCTTCTTCTCCTCTGTCTGCCCCGGGAATCCCCTGTGTGTCTGACTCAACTTTACCCAGAGAAAGCCGTAAAGATACCGCGGCAGAACCCGTCGACGTTGCACCATCTTCCAGATCGGCTTTCTTGTTCGCTTTTTCCTCCCATTGCTTTTGTTCTTTTCGCTCTGTGTCACGCCGGTCCGATGCGGGGCTCAGATCTCTCTGATCGTCTGAGAGGGAGTTCTGGAGAGCCGCCTCGGCCTTCTCCTTCGCTCGCCTTTGAAACGTCTTCCTTGGCGTGCTCTCTGCTGGTCTGAAGATCTAACAAAGACAAACGTTGATCAAGGAGAGAAATCAAAGTGACCGATTAATCACGGCATCAAATTTTGACACGGAAGTTGCAGATTCTTACCAACTTGGACGCTGCAGACAAGATTTTCTTTGTTTCTTTGAAGTTCTTCCCCAACTTGAAAGAACCTGCCAGACCCCGGCCCTTTACGCGGTCGACAAATCCTTCATTTATCAGCTTCGCGAGCGTCTTCTTGATGTGATTGCGGTTCTTCAGGAGGTCGTAGCCGTAAGTGGCCCGGATGTAGGTGAACACAGCGTTGACAGAGGCTCCTTTGCCGGTCCGCATCTCCTTTATTGCATTTAGCAACATCACACGCACAGCTGCAGAAAACGCCCCCCAAAAAAACCCACTTTTAAAAAAAATGCAAGATCAACTTTGAACATACAGATGTGTCAAGAGACGGATGAGGGTGTCGCACCTGGGTGGGACGTTTTTATTTTCGGCTGAGCTTCAGGCTTGTAGCACGTAGCTTTCACTTCTAACGGACGAGGAGGAACAAAGTAATTCACAGATTTTCCCTGCAGTGAGCAGAAGGTAACGAGCTATAAAAGGGTTGCAGTTTTCAAAGGTCTCGTTCAAAAAGATAATACTGTGCAAGAAGTTCACACCACAGGCAAAGTGAGGGCCTCCTGCTCCAGATTCTGACGAGTATGGAAGAGAATAAGCGCCAAAACCTCCACCGTTTTCCCGAGCCCCATCTCATCGGCCAGGATCCCACCGGGCCACTCGATTCCGGCCAGCGGGAATTCTCGAATTAAGCTAAAATAACAGGAAACGCAGATAAAACTAAACATATGCTTCAGGATGGAAAAAAAAAACAGATAAAACTGCAGGTACTAATACAATATCTTTAAAATCTAGCTTTTAGGTAGGAGCTGTAAAACGTGCATCTTGTTTATTTTTCAAAAATTGTACTACCTATGGTATTCGGCTTTGTTTCTTAGTAAGACATGCACATTTCTGGACCAGTCAGGCTTAAAACGTTTTGAAATTTCCTTGCAAAGATGTGACAAAATCTCTTTGGAGGACATAAGGGCGTGGCTTTGCTCATCACATGCAGAAACATCCAATGATTTTATCCATTCAATGTTGTTTTATTTTTATTTTGTGTGAGCAGATTTGAAAGTGAAACCCAGATGGCTTCATTGAGGAGTAAAACCCTCCTTTAGCACCATATAATATTCAAACTATAACATTTGTGTTGAGCTATACCGCCACCTACTGGTGGGTGGTGTTACATTTATCCAAAAACCAGTGCATGAACTTTTCTTTATTTACAAGGGAAGTCTCCAGTTTTACTGGTTAAGGCTGCAGTGTGAGTTTAATTGGGGGGAGAAAAAAATGGCAGCGCAACTTCAGCAGAGTTTCAATGTCTACTGGCTTGTTTTTCTTAAGTAACAACTGTAGCACTATGACCAAAAAAAAAACATGCTCAAAGAGAAAGCACTAAAATACAACCTAAGACGAGGAACATAAATAGATTTGTTATTGTTCTTATTATTGATTACACGTGTTTCAGAAAAAGTGGTTCTTCTTACCAGCCGGTAAAGGGATTATAAAACAACTTCTTGCCACATAAAGTCACAACCTCTCGCCACAGGAAATGCAGGGAGTGTTCTACAAACAAAAGCAGAAAATACATCACAATCTTCAATATATAAAGCTCGCATAATCTCTGGTTTTTTCTACGAACACTCGAAACGTCTTTTTCACCTTTTATATAGTCTCAAGTAATCACTTAAATTCCCAAGTTTCCCTGAAATGGACATGCATACCTTTCACTATCATCATCATCATATGTACCTTTAGGTGCACTAATGTTATATTTCTCTCTCCTCAGCATCCAGTTGACGGCCTGGCTCTGGTAGGGCCTGAGGACGGGAATCAGAACCTTGTGCTGGACGTCGTATGTTACGTCCTGGTTCTCCTCCTGGTGCTGGTGCCTCACGTAGTCGTAGAGTTCCTCCACGTTCTGCCTCTCCAGATCAGTGTCGCACTCCTCCTCCTCGTTCTCTACGACTTCTGCATCAAAATAAAAAAGAAGGAGAAACGGTTAAGAGAGGGCTCTGAAGGAGCATAGGGTTCATTTAGTGGCTAACGTTACAAACTGGGCCCAAACGCGCACCAGGAATGATGAAATCGTAGAAATATTCCATCAGCTTCTGCATTATCTGAGTCGCTTTCTTCGGCCGAGCGTTTCCCTCGCTGAGGAACTCTGGCTTCCCCAGCCCAGTTTCCAGCAGGTAAATTCCCACCTGTCACACAAAGACAACACTCAGCTTTCATGCAGCATGAGGGAAACAATATTATTATATCTTAAATTAGCTCTAAAGCATCCGGAAAACAAATCTGTAATTAATCACTAATTATACCGGATTATTAACATTACTGTGTACAGACTATAAACCTGTACAGTCATGTTCAATAAATTAAAAATTAGGTGTTTTTTAATTCAAGAAACAAAATCAAGGCAAAATAAAAAAAAAAAATTCAAAAAAAAAAAAGGTTTCAAACCCCCAATTCCGGTAAATAAGAAGAATTTCCGCCTAAAACCCAAAAAAAACCAAAAATTAAAAACAAAAAAAGAACTCAAAACAAAAAAAAACACATATTCAAAGCAGAAATATGGGATTAATGAAATGCATGCTTAGTAATTGCTTAAAGGTTGTTATTTTCAAAAATACGCTTAATCTGACAAACGAGCCTCATCGGTGTGTGTAATCTAATTTTGTGAATATGCCTGTAGTTAATTGCAAAAATATGTCTTCCTAATATTACAACCACTAATCCTGTGATATAGTATTGCTATGTTACAATAAGTAGGCTTGTCACAATAACACGTTTTTCAGGATGATAAATTGTCCCAGTAATTATCGTGATTAATGATAATACTGTTGTGTTTTGAGACCATTTTCCAGTAATGTATTTATAATGGCAAAATGGCATAATTTCATTTTGTAAAGGACATTTAACACTGGAACTTGAAGATATTTAAATGTGCAAAACAAAGCACAACAACCAAAATCAATAAATAACATGGAAATAAAAAGCACACCCATCCCAAACCGTAAATAAGAAGGATTATGAAGTCTCTGTGAAAAGAACTGCCTGTCAAAAAAATATTAATCATCACCCTGGAAATTATCAAGCTCATTTTAGTTTATCATGCAATTAAATTGATTAATTACTCATAGGTGCACATAAGTCTGTTCCAATAAGTTACAGAGCAAGTTATGCTCCAATTTGTGTTGGTCTGTCAAATGTAATCCAAACAAAGTTTTCTGTTGTAACGTGACAAAATGTGGAAAAGTTTAAGCGACCTCCTAACTTGCACCTTAACTTCCTGCTCCTTGGTCTGGTGGCAGAGTTGCACCACCCTCCTCTTCTGCAGCCAGTCGAGGTCCTCGAATGGGATCCTGCTGAGGCTGCACTCCACGGCACAGCCGTCCTCCTCAGAGCTCCACTGTGGCCCCGGGCTCTCATCACAGCTGCTGTAACTGAGGTAGAGCTGCTTGCCCGTCCGGTACGCCAGAAAAGATCTGTGCTCGTAGTCAGACGGCAGCCAAGCCGGCCTGATGCTGAACTCCCCGATAAGAGCCTTCCAGACGTGACCCAGCTTTAAAGCCGGCACCACAGAGACCGCCAGAGAGGCGGAGGCGGCGCCGCTGCTGTCCGAGGACGTGCTGGGAAGTTCATCTGAAAGCTGAACCGAACGAGCGCAGGCGTCCTCCTCGGTGATGTCTTCTACGGCGGAGAGAAAAGAGCTGCAGGCGGTAGGGTCAACTGAAAGACAGGAAGAAGAGGACGGAGTCTGGTCGTCCTCTTGGATGGCTTCGTTCTTCCGGTCCTCCAGCATGTTCCATTCCAGCCTCCTCTTCGATTCTTCGTCCACCCTCACAGGAGGGGCCCTCTTCCTTCGACTGCTCATTGTAAAAACCTTAACAGAGACCAAAATTAATAAGGAATTACTTATTACCTTGTACCACATCAAAAATAGGAGCCACATAACTAAACAAAGCAAGATAAAGTGTCATTATGAGGCAATACAAACATTTATTCTGTTTATTTATGGGTATAAGAGACATACATAAAATTAGAATAGAATAGTAAAATCTGAAGTGTCCCATATTACCTGAATTAAATCTCTAGAGCTAGAAAGTGAGAGAGCCAAGAAGCTGGAATTGAGCCTTACTCTGTAAATAATGTTTATTCATATTTTACATTTCTTTGAACTGAGTATCATGATTAAAAAACGTTGCACAACAATGTCTCTTATGCTTTATGCAAGTGCAACCTTTATATTTTGCTGCGTCTAGTAGAGGCTTTTTTAAAGGGTTATTAGCAACCATTTTAACTATGATGCTCTCGTCATTTTACTACTTTAACCTGTCAGTTAAGAGCATTTGTATCATTACAAAACCTATGTAATGTACTTGGCTCCATTACATCAGGTGAAACACAGACGTACATTAACACAGCTTCTAATTTTAGGGTAAAACCTACTGCAAACCAGCAACTAGTTTGTTTATCCACCTGCACAGGGCACTGTTTCAGGATTTGAAATACGGAAGCCTTTCTGCTAATATAAACAACGGTACAGAGAGCGCTTTCACCTAACGTTGTAGATTTATCGTTTGACATACCAGCAAATTATATTAAAAACATTTACCTTCTTAGCCTTCCCCAAGCTGCTCCGCTGACTACGACTGTAGCAAAAGTCGCTTCATGATGAAGAAGCTCCTCATTAACGAGCAGAAAAAGCAGCAAAAACACAGTTCAATTATCCACAGCGACGTTCATGTCCGCCATTTTTAAATACAGGAAGTGACGTCGGAGGGGGGCAAAAAAGCATAGTTTTTGGAAACTAAAACCCTTCACAATGTCTTTTCTGATCAATTTAAGTGACGTCTTTTTTATTATTATTATTGTTTTGTTTTGTTGCCGTCTGAGGACGTAGAATTTCCAGAGTTTAACATCTTCGTTCTGCGTCAAAAGCCATACTAAAAATAAATAATAAAAAGGGTTTCCACGATAAGAAATTAGATCTTTACTTTCATACAATTTAGGTCAAATTTAGCATATACATATATTTTGAAGATAATAATAAAAAAATACCAAAATGTCAAATGTAATATTTTCAAGTTATTCAATTAAAAACTTTTTTTTTTCTTTTTGTTCTGGTTCTGATACCTATGTGTATTGAGGGTAAAAAGATACAAGTATGTACATTACTATATTGTGAAATAAATATTTATGTTTCATCATATAAATTCATATAACTGTTGGCTTATTCATTAGATAGTGAGTTTTGAAGTCGTAAGATAATTTAGCCTATATTTATATCACAAATAAAATAAAAGTAATTGATTAATATTTGTTGGAATGTATCATATTTATTGATTTAATAAATTCGTAGTTAAATACTGAAGGTTTTTTTTTCAATAATCCATGTTCGAATGTATCACAAGAATTGTTCAAATACATACTAAATACATAATTAATTTTAATTTGATCTCCTTATGTATTCAAGTTTTAAACAGCAATTTCCACATTTCATAGTTTACTTGTGTATTTCATAACGGATTGATGAGTCTAAATCATTAGTTTTCCCTATGTCATAATGTAAAGCCAATATAATAAATTAATATATCTAATTATGTAACTACAATTAAATGTATAGTTCAAATATATTTAATGAATTATTTATATTATTCATTGGGATAACAATTTAAAAGGATTTTAAACTTGTATTTGAAATAAAGGTTGTCATACCATATATTTACCACATGGTGTCACAAGAGAGCTTCCCCTTTTTTCAGCTGCAGCGGTAAACTGCACGTGCATCACATCTGTCAGTGACCAAACGAAACAGGAGCGTTTTCTGTACATGAAGTTTGATTAGTCCCTACATAGTTAGTTATCATTTGGCGTGTCGTCCTATATCGTACTGTGTTTGTGCTGTCATGTTAGCTTTAAAAGTTAACATTTCTGCTCCCCGGATACATTTTCTTTTCACGTCAGTCCCAATATACTTCGCCCCCAAAATCTGATTTGTAAATGCGTCACTGTCCCGCCCCGACGTTTACAAACTGTGCACTCAAATCAGGGACACTGCAGCGACTATGACCCGCTTTTAAGATGCAGTGAGGAATAGGAGGAGAAGGGGGCATCAGTGCAGATAGAAAAGAGAGAGAGGGAGTCAGTCCCACCGTGTTCTGTTGGTAAGGAGAAGCTGGGGTTCAGTCTGGCTGCATCACCGGAGACACAGAGCCCGCATACCCGGAGCTGCCTGTCGCAGGTAAATAAACTCATGTTTGCTACCCGACAATAGGCTTCCTAACACAGCTTAGATATGCAGCTATCTCTGATCGATATGCATGTGGATGCAAGCTGTAGTGTAATGTAGTGCAGTCAACTATTGTCCTGTTGATAGTAGATGTCGCAATTAGATATTGGCATTGTATGTGATGCTTTTCGGTAAAAGTTTAAAAGAGATTAAAACAACTGATTTCCTCACACAGCAGAGGCAGCTGTCCAAGGTGCTGAAACTGAAAAGATTTACCAGTGGCAGGAAACTTAATGTCATCTTGACCACTCAAATGTCTCCGACAGACATTGTATGGAAAGTAGCGTAAGTGTTTTTGTCTCAATTGCAGGTTAAAAGCAATGAAGACGGTCCTGTGAAGTTCCCATTGAATCCATACGGGATTAATGGACCTCTACTATGGCTCAAAGGAGATGATTGTACACCCATCACTTGTTGTACAATGACAAGCATGATTTACCTGACTGTAATAAGCAATTTGTACTTGCCCATTTTACTCTTTGAGGCATTCGTCTTGTCCAAAGGCAAGTATGAGAGGTCAGTTGTCCCAAGTTCTGCCTCCCGCCTGGTGGCACGAATGGATGGGGATGTAATAATAGGTGCCCTGTTTTCCGTACACCACCAGCCATCAGCGGAGAAGGTTGCTGAGAGGAAATGCGGAGAAGTCCGTGAGCAGTACGGCATCCAGAGAGTGGAGGCCATGTTCCACACCCTGGATCGAATAAACTCGGACCCCAACCTGCTACCCAACATCACCCTTGGCTGTGAGATCAGGGACTCCTGCTGGCATTCTTCTGTGGCCCTGGAGCAGAGCATTGAGTTCATACGGGACTCTCTCATCTCCATCCGAGATGACACGGAGGGCTCCAAGTGGTGCATTGAAGGGTCACCCTCCAGCCAGCCACCTCCTACCAAGAAGCCCATCGCAGGAGTCATCGGTCCTGGCTCAAGCTCGGTTGCAATTCAAGTCCAGAACCTTCTGCAGCTGTTCAACATCCCGCAGATTGCCTATTCTGCAACAAGCATTGACCTCAGTGATAAGACGTTGTTCAAGTACTTCCTCAGAGTTGTGCCCTCGGACACTCTCCAAGCCAGAGCCCTGTTGGACATTGTCAAACAGTACAATTGGACCTATGTGTCAGCAGTACACACAGAGGGTAAGACATCATCCTTCTTTTTAGATGTTAAGTGATATTTTTATTGGAGCCTAATGGCTTTTTGCCACGTTGCATCCAAAAATGATTAACAAAGTTGCAAAGAAGTGGGACATGGAAGGGAAACGATGCATGATTTTCAAAATCGTTAGCTAAATAGTACAATGTATATATGTGTCTTGACATGAACAAAATCTCTGAATAGTAGAGACAACCCCCATATGGCATAAAGCTCATACAATGCCTCTTTAATAAATCATCTTCTTCTTCTTTCATTGAAAGAACATATTTTCTTCAATAAACCAGAGAAGGTTCTAAAGAAAGTCTAAGACGAGAGGATCACAGTTTAATAACTGTCTCTGAGAACAAGCTGAGCGGGATCAGTCACTTTGTTGTTTCTTGATGATTCATAAAATCAACAGCATACGTGTGCAGTACAGTGGCTCCGTTGTTATATGGTTGCTTGTGACGTTTCTTCAGTAAGTTATTTTAGAGGAAGAAAGACAAAGAGGGCAGCACATTTACTTTCCTTTTCCATTATTGCTTGCGGTTGTGTCAATAGCTTGTCCCGGGTAATAGAACCGGTTAGTTAATATGTTGATCATATATTTTATATTCCTTTTATGACTTCAATGAATGCTTTGCTTCTTAATTTTTGTAGTTCTGGAGTGACTGTAAACTTACTTAAATACTTGCTAATGCAATCTTTTGGACAAAAAAAAATCAGATCCACTGGGTCAAGAATCAAACCAGCTGGGTTTTCTCTTGATACTCTCATAAACAAAACAAAACAAAAAAAATACTTTATTATTGGGCTTATATGTGATAATTAACATTTAATTCAGAAGTGCAAGTAAAGTTTTTTGGACAGATTTAAACCTGAAACTTCTAGGATGCATTCATGTTCAGTAAACCTGGACTATTACTTTGTAGAATGATCTTCCGTTGTTACGATTGTTCTTTGATTTGGCCATTCTGACACACGAATAGTGTAACTACGGTTATAAGTTTTGGGAACCTGCTAGTCGGTGAACCTTCACTACCAATCCTTCCATCCTTCCAAGCTTTGACCAGCTTCCCTGTTCCTTCTGATGAATAATATTCCCGCGATATATTGCATCTGCTACCATGTTCTACCTTGCTGATGGCATGTTCAGGGTGATTTACAGTCTGTTTCCAACACACGCAGCATTTTGGAGACAGGCTGAAAAGTCTGACTTTGATCAAGAGTGATTCCAAATGTTCACTTTTTCACCTTCTTCTGGGAATCTCTAATGGTACTATGGATTTCTTGATTCTCTATTTTCAGTGCTTAAAGAATAAAGGGAACAGAAAGCAAATGCACACCACACATTTTATTAGTTAAACAAATCTGTAAAATGTTTCATACTTACTCAGTGTTTCATGTTGACTCATCACATCGAGTTTAAATGATATAAACGGAAGCTTGTTGTAAAATTGCAACAAAATGCTCAAATGTTTATGAGGTCCTGATACTTTTGCAAGTCACTGCAGGTGTTCCTCTGATCCCTGGAACTGATTGATGAACTGTTCGAGGTCTACTCCACCTCTCGTCTGTTCCTGGCACAGGAAACTGAATGAGACACAGAACAAACAGTGCATCCAAGTATTGGTACATTTTTCAAAAGGTGAAACTGTTGATTGTCCCTCAATGTGTCGTGTCACTCAATTAGGCAAAGCGTCCAGCTTTTGGACAAATAGATATTCTAGCCACGGTTATGATCTGTGCTCATTAGGCATTCAGTTTTGTGAGTTTCCTGGCTTATCAGGAGCACTGATCATTTGAGGTCTACGAAGGTCAAATCAAGCCTCTTTCCTTAATTGATTCTGGGTTTCTTTATAAAAGCCGTTGAATTATTTAAGAAGTGTAATTTGCATTTGTAACATTCTGTTCACAATACCAAGTCCTGCAGTCAAGCCACTATAATAAAGGTCACGATGTATTCACCTATACAGCAACAAAAATATACATATTGAGTTGAAGCCATGTTTTGTAATACTTTGTAAAAGTATTTATACCCCCATTGGACATTTTGTCATGTTAAAACCAAAACCTCAATGTAATTTGTTGGCATTTTATGTGACAAACCAACACAAAGTTGTTGTTTTTTTTCTTCTCCTAAACTTACAGGCATTTCAAGGGGATCAGCAGTAGAGGTGCAGAAAAATAAATCAGTTCTATAGAGAACTGCAATTTATAGGCCTGGTAATTCTGAATTGAATCAAAATGCTAAATCAATTTTAAGATGTGTTTAAGTTGTACGTCTTTGCAACTACACTGCATATCGCAGAAGACTGAGTCGGCCTCTGTATATATCTTGACTTATTCTATGATATTTTTATTTAAGGGAAAGCCAGCCTGCTAAGCTTATGCACAAACCGATTTTGTTTAAATATAAACTGATTGAATTTGATACAGAAGCTCTGTCTTTTCCACACTGTCTTTTCCACTTATCAGTCACATAATTTAAACAGAATCTGCAGACCGATTGTTTCCGAATCGAATTGCAATTGAATTGGTAGATAGTGAAAGATTCACATCTCTAATCAATAGTCAGGAGGTTCTGTAAGTCTGGAGGAGCCGTACAGATCCACTACTCAGGTGGAGGAATATGAACTGAACTTTTCGTCACAAATCGAATGACTAAGAAAGACATTGTTGAGCGACAGCCTTAAGAAGTCAAATCTAAACGTTTCCTCAAGACATACGGGTGACCTGGAAAGCATGTGGAAGAAGACACTTTGGTCAGATGAGACCAAACTTTTATGTCCGCCGTGAGCGCACTGTAACCATGGTTACAAATGGTGGTTCAGGCATTATCGTGAGGGGATTTATTTCTTCAGCAGGGACAGAGAAGAAGGCCAGAGGTATTTCCAAAATAGCTGAAGCTAAATACAACCCAAGTAAGGCACATTGAGATTTGCAAATTTAAAAGTCACAAAATATGTAAAAAACACTGTATGGCAATTACAAGAATATCAAAAATCCCTCACATGATTTGGAGTCAAATTTCATGCCTGCTTCATTTTTTTTCACAACAGAATATGATAAATGTAGGAAGAGGAGATGATAATCCTGTTAAAACATGGTAAGATTTCTTTGAGGTGATTAAAATCTATTTGGCAAACAGATCAAAACCTGCAGTAAGCACGAGGCGCGTTTTAATGTGTTTTGCCACAACTGATTTATTCTTAAGATCCGAGCAGGCAAGTGGAAACAAGATGCAAGTCTTTAACTTCTGTTACAGCATCCTCTGGATATTTTACAACCCATGTTCTCTTCTGTGCCCAAAAAAACAACAAGAAATTCATGTTCAATGACACTTCATCGAATCTGAAAAACCACGCCGTCGAGAAAAGTTATGAATGACAGCCTACTGATCGCGTCTGTTCCCCTGCAAATGAGCCTCTGCTGACGGCTCCTCTTGTCTTTCTCAGGTAACTACGGCGAGAGCGGGATGGAAGCGTTCAAGGAGCTCGCCTCGCAGGAAGGCCTCTGCATCGCTCATTCTGACAAGATCTACAGCAACGCTGGCGAGAAGCACTTCGACCGGTTGCTCAGGAAGCTGCGGGAGCGTCTTCCCAAAGCCAGGGTTGTTGTCTGCTTCTGTGAAGGCATGACAGTCCGCGGGCTGCTCATGGCTATGAGGCGCCTCGGAGTGGCGGGAGAGTTCCTCCTAATTGGCAGGTTCGTTAGGGAATGTTTTCCCAAGGGGCTTCCAGCTTTATGTGTTGTGTTTTTTTTTTGTTTTGTTTTGTTTTGTTTTTTGGAGGACGGGAGATGAAACACTAACAAGCTAAAGTTGCTTTTATCCTTAGCTGTTTTTTTTGTAAAAATAGGCTGTAAAACTCAGATTAGCTCCTTACTGATGATACCAAGTAGGACTAAAAACGGCACTTAATGGCTCTGTCAAAGCATGTTTTTGTTCCTTATAGAATATGCAGGTAATTCTGTCATTATCATTAAATGATCCACTAACTTTTAATATCTTCATAAAATACAGTAGATGTGATATTAAGATTAACTCCTTTTTCTTTTACAACTTTGTGGTATTTATGTGACAATTATTGAGAGTTTTGTGCAGATAGTTCTTCCAGTTCCATTTCAATTACAGCGCCATGTCAACATATTTACTACTTTTTCACATTTTTGTCACATTATCACTTCAAACCTCAGCATTTATTTTTTTGTGGTTTGTATTGATTTGTTGTGACAGACCAACATGAATATAGTGCAAGAAAATAGTAAAAGGAGTAAAACTATGAAAAGTAAAGTCCTCCCCCCTCTAACGACCTTCAGATCCCACAGTCTGTCTTTAAGTGGAAGGAAAAGGATTCATGATTTCTAAAATCTTTTACAAAAAACTGAGTCAAGTAGCTCAAATTTGAATTCAAAGCCCTGAATCAGCACTTTGTTGGATCACCTTCCTCTGAGGGCGTTAAACTAGGATATATTTTATAATCAATGCACACCTGGAGACTGAAATATTGTCAATTATTATTTACTTCCCTCTACCAGCTGAAGAAAAAAAAAACACTCCCTCAGCATGATGCTGCCACTACCATGTGTCCATGTCTAAATGGTGTGTGCAGGGTGATGTGTAGTGTTGCCATATATGATTTTGGATGTGCACCAAAAACCTAAATCTCTGCCTCATCTGACCAAAGAAGCTGCAAACAGGAGCTGCTTCAGCATTTTGTCACCAATTGGTTTCTTCTTGTCACTCCAATATAAAGCCTAAATTTAATGAGTCCATGACTTAATCGTTGTCATCTCAGATTACAGTAAACATGCACCCATTCTCCAATTACTCCTCTCTGTTTTCAGGTTTGTGCCGTGTTTTTGAGATCTTTAAAACTTGGCATTTCTGTTTTATAATCTAACCCTGCTTTAAACTTATTTACAATTGTTTACCTGGCCTGTCTGCTTGTATTTTTGTCAATTTCTTGTTTATTTACTTTATTAGTTCCTGCATGCTTTATTGTTCAACATGTCTTGCCGTATTCAGTTCATTAATAATGGTGGGAAAGTCTTGCCGTACCTGTTCTGGTTGTGCATTTGAATTTACTGTAGTTTCCTTAGATTAGTGTTAGCCTCCCCTTCTTGGTTTATTGTTTATGTCCTCTTCTGCTACTCTTGTGATTATTGTTCTTTTTTCCCTCCACCACCTGTCTCTTTTCAATAATCCAGCTAACCAGTATTTATCTCTCATTCTCTGTTTGTCCATGGTTTGCCTGTGGCTCTTCCCTGCTCTAGTCTCTTCCTGTCGTTTTCAAAGTCTCCACTGTATTTATTTATCACTGAAATTCAGTTTTGCCTCAGTCGGTTTCTGCATTCAGGTCTCTTAATTGTATAAAAACTGAGAATAAATTACAAACAAGTGTAGTCTATATAATGAATAGATTACCTCTAAATACACTCTGAATGGATTTTTATTAGGGGTATCTGAGTAAGGGGGACTGAATACAAATACATGCTGTACTTTTCAGACACTTTTAGGGTTTTAGTCAACCGTGTCCTTGCAGTAGAAAGTAGAATACTATCACAAAATATTCTTAATGACAATAAATAAAATCATACAATAGTCAATTGAAATTGTTTTTTTTTTATAGTTCTTTAACATTATTTTTTTCTATCTCCAAAGTGTGGTTTAAACTGGAAAAGTTTAAAAACTTACCTTGAAAATGCTTGAAAAGTATGAAACCTATATTATTACAAAATAAATAAACAATAATAAACTAGAAACAATTGACAATTTTCCTAACACTTCTCAAGTATGCATATTTTTCTATAACATAAACCCTAATTTAATACTTTGAAGTTTGTGAACAGCGTATCATGCAAAAGTTTTGCAACTTTTATTAAGGTTAAATGTTAGTGTCTGTTCATCGAATGGTTTTCCTCATAACTTAAGGAAAAAGGACATCACTCATCCTTGTCTCTTGTTTGGAATCCATATTTTTGCGTGTAGATGTTCTCAGCCTGAATCAGTTGTTACACAAAATTCACACAAAACTCAAATGTTCCCAATTTTGCCAAAGAGTTCCTCTGAAGGCAGGAGACGCTTTGAATCAGGCTCACTGATGAATAATGCATCCACGCAGCAAGCTTTCCCGCTCCCTGTCAGATCTCCGGCAGGACGGGCTAATATGGGACAGCACCTCCAGCATAATCTGGGGAGTGTGCAGTAAGAAACATCAAAGCTAATACGGCAGAAATTATCCTATTGTGGAGTCGTGGTTTGTCGCTGGTCTAGTTAGCAGCTGAATTGAGGCCGTAATTAAAGTTAAATCTCTTTCATTCATTATAGATGTTTTGCTGGTTGTGTGGGCATTAAAATGTCACCCGAATGTTTCTGAAACTCACACGATCAAGTAAAAAGCGCTTTCTCTTGTGCTTCATGCCTGCCACGGCTGGTGGGAAGGGTGCAGAAAAGCAGCTTGTGTGTGCACGTGTGTGTGTGTGTGTGTGTGTGTGCGCGTGTGCGTGTGACGGAGTGCTTTCTGGGTCAAGGAGACTTCTAAAATGGAAAATGTTTTTTAGAGCAATGCAGTAAGTGAACACACGCAGTCGCCTGTGCAGCGGGCCAACTGGATGGCCTGGAGGTGCTGGTCATCGGCCATCCATCTTCTGTTCTGCTGTGTAGAGGAAGACGGAGGAGGAAGGCTATTCTCACACCTCCCAATCAACAAATAACTTTTTTAACCAGCTCGGAAGCGATGCCCCCGTTCAATGAAAATGTACTCTATTTGGTTTCGAATCTATCTTAAAATAATTTCCTCCTCTCGTGCATAATTACTTTAAAATCGTCTTCACATGAATAGTTTCAGTTTTGCCATGCGAAGCTAAATGATGTACAAGTGTATGAACTCAGAGTACTTTACAGTATGTGTGTGTGTGTGTGTGTGTGTGCGTGCGTGCATGTGTGTGTGGACGTCAGAGCTGTAGGTTTTTGGCACTGGGAGTGTCGGCCTGGGGGTGGCGTGATGCTGTGAAGCAGATGGCCAGGTACTGTTGAGACCATCGTAGCGCACAGCCTTTGTCGGCTCATTCTTGAAGTGTCAGCCAAGCCAAACGTGCGACTGGCTCCCACAACCCAAAAGAGGGTTTGAGGTGGGATATTTCTGTCCTGCGGATAAACAGCAATTTGTCCAAAGATTATGTTTTAAGTCGGAAACGGCATGCTATGACCCAGATTTATTACCGATTACGGCACCTCAAACTTTTTCACATTTTAGTGCACTACAGCCACTGCCTGTTTAATTTGGATTTATGCGATAGATCGAGCACAAAACATAAGATTTTATTCTGCCAACTACTCATTTTCATTCAAAACTTTTCTTCATAGCAACATGTGGCATGTTCATTTTAAATTCTAAATGAATGAAACAAACATAATTGTGTAATTGTAATGGAACTTACTAGTATATAATCTGTGGTGGTGGATCAGACATTAAAAAAAGATGGATGAAGCTGAATTCAAGGCAACTAGAAGACTTGTAAGAGGCAACAAAAGACTTGAGACAATGGAAAAGCTTTTAGCAATGCTAAAGCTTTGGTTTAAATCAAATCATGCTTTAGAACAGAGGTTCCCAAACTGTGGGGGCGCGACCCCTGAGGGGGCGCCATGCCATTGCAGGGGGGCGCGGGAAGCCTTCTGGATGAAAAGAAAAAAAAACTTGAACGCAGTATGCGCTGGGCTTTTACCTTAGAATGGCCAACTCTCTGTTATTCCTCTGTAAATTTGATACAGTAGAGGCTTCCACACTTCCCATATTTGTGTCCTCTGTCACTTTTATCAGCAGTTAAAACTGTTTAATCCGTTGTTAACATGTCTTAACCTGTTTTTCCGAGCCGCCTTTAAACGAAACATGAGCGCTACAACGCTCGCGCTGGGTTTCCACCAGTGAAGGAGACCTGCTGCTGCTGGCCAGAGCTACGCAGGTGTGTTAGAATCATGGCAGCAAACCAGCAAAACGCAAAGAACTTTTCAGTTTTTCCTCCAAACTAACAGACTGAGTTGAGTAAAGGTGTTGGATGCAGGTAAAGTTAGCTAAAAGATGACTAGCTAGCTAATATCAATACAGCACCTTTAAGCTTGTTAAGAAGTAGCTTGTAGGGTACTGGTGTTGTTGTCTATGTTCAGCTATGATTCATTTTGCCCCCCAAAAAGTTGACCCCCCCCCCCTTGTTCATCTGGAGACGGGGCTGAATATAACAGGGAGTCTCTAAGAATCCCCCTGCACCCCTTTCGCTCACACACATCGTTCAACCAGACAGCTATTTGTAAGCCATAGGGGGGCCCAGAAATAGTTTGGAAACCACTGGGGGGGCCCAGGAGAAAAAGTTTGGTAACCACTGCTTTAGAATGACATAAAGTCAAACCTAAATCCAATCAAAAGTCTGTGACCATTTTTGATGCTGAAATAGTTGTTCATAGAAACTCTCTAGCTAATCTGACCCAGGCCATTTCACCTGTTAGAGGCGTATCCCCAAACAGCTGGAAGTTGCAGATTATCAGTGAAAAATGTGTAAACATTCAGACTTTCCCTCTACTTCTTTAGTTACATGCTACTTTGTGTTGCTCTATCACATGAAATCCCAATAAAACACATCACATTTGTGGTTGTACTGTGACAAAAAGTGAAAACATTCAGGATAGGATTTTTTTCCCCAAACCACGGTATTTAGCGGAAGCCTGGCTAGTATCCGTATTTACCTTACGCTATGGGCTACTGCTTTCTCAGTTCTGTCGAGGAAAAAACTCTGGGGAATCCGTGTTGGTTGTTCCCAGCAAGTGCTGAGGATCTTATTGCTTATTCCTACGAAAAACATAATAATTAGGCTTATATAACCACTGCTAGGGAGCAAAAATAATAATGCACACGGTGGCAGAGTCAGCCAAGGTGGCAGTCAGCGTTCTCCCAATTACAGTCCCATGGAAAATTAGGTTTCTCATTAAGTGGAGCTGCTGATCCCCCCATTACAGAAGAAACTAATCAAACCTAATGCAAGGCATAAAAAAGTTACCATTAAGAAAACCTGAAAAGACGCCAACACTTCCTTCTAAAGGACTTTCATGCAGATTGTTCTCCACCTCTATATTCCATTCACATGGCACACACTTCTGCCTTTTCTTCAACATGTTTTTATTTCCTTGCAGAAGATGAAGGTGAGTTCTTGACAGACAGATTGTTAACCATAATAAGCGACACATGCAGGAAATAGAGATTATGACCAGTGCAGAAACAGATTTCCCTCTTGAGGCTCGGAGTGTGTGAGCCGGGTGAGAGTTTGAATCTCTCAGGGGCAGACGGCACAGCTACGCTCCTAATCTGTGAATTCTCACTGGACTTGTGATTGTGTCAGTGGACTCGGAGGCTTTTCTTGTCTTTTCTCGGCAAGTACAGTGAGAACCGCACACCCTTCGGAAACTGGAAAATGGAGTTGTGGAAACACAGGAGGATATTTGAGAGAGCTCTGAATTTATGACCATTGATTTTTTTTCTTTTTTTTTTTCTTTTGATGTTTTCTTTTTTTTTCCCACATTCATTTTAGGGCTGTAGTCATCGAGGGAATATGTTGTTTACATGCAGGTCTGTGTTCTAATGGAACAACTTTGTGTGTCATTTAATAAAGTACATTCTAACAAGACTGGGTGTTGCCCCAATACATTTCCAATATTTTGTCTTATGTGAATGAAAAAATTTAAATTGTAAAAAATAAATTGGCTAAAGTTTCGGTGTTCACCAGCATTTGCAAAGCGAACATCTAAATTAAATACTTTCTAAAGTATTTAAGCGTCTCATTGACAAAATGGCGCCCTGGCATGTCGCCCATAACCGCCGCTGCTAGCACCACCTAGCATGTGTGCACGTGCCTTCAAAACGCTAGCTTCCAATCTCAACGATGAATCATGGCGGCAGCAGAGACACATACCTTCAGATTAGTTAATCTGATTAATTGTGCTGTTTTCTGCAGTGACGGCTGGGCGGACCGCGTGGAGGTAGTGGAGGGATACGAACACGAGGCTGTTGGCGGCATCACCGTGAAGCTACACTCCGAAGAGGTCTCCTCCTTCGACAATTACTTCCTGAAGCTCAAGCTCAGCACGAACACGCGCAACCCGTGGTTCCCGGAGTTCTGGCAGCACCGCTTTCAGTGCCGCCTTCCCGGACACCCGCAGGAGAACCTGAACTACGCACGCAACTGCTCAGGTAGTATTTATTTTTAACAGAGAAAGTATCCGTTTGTTACTCTGAAATATTGTGATGTATTCAGTGCCAGAGCGAAGGAGCCAAAAGGCCCCATGAAGTGGAACAACCTCTTTAAATATGAATTAGACTACCCGAGGGTAAAATTCTCCACCAGTGAATCCAGTACATTTTTTCATATTGTTCATTTGTGTGTTACTTGGCTTTCACAGAGGATGATGATCTAGGTAAATTAAGTGCTTTTCATTATTAAAGGAACACTGCTAATGCATTAGCTTTGGTTCTTGTTTTCTTGAAATGATGCTCAACAAGCATGTTTCTAAATGTTTTTTTATGACACAGCTCTTTTTATTTATTCATGAGTTTTTTTCCCCCAACAAAAAGCTTGTATATATATTTACGTTTTTAATCAAAATATATGAGGGTTTTATTTAAAATAAAAAAGAAAAGATTCTCTCTCTTGATATAAATGACGTTTAAAGAAACTGATAAACGTAAATATAAATTGGTGCATGCAACACCTATTTTTTTTTCTTCAGTTGACACCTCCGGCTCTACTTATGTGGATTTATGTTGCACTTTTTGTTAAATAATATTTTTTGCAGCATTCACACTTTTTTTGTGTGTGATATTTTTGGTCTGATGCACAAACCTGAAGCTTTTGTTTGCTCCCATGAGCTGTCATGTTTTAATTTAAGAAAAAACAACACATTAAAAATTGTATAAAAAAAATACTTATTTTTGTCTTTTTTGTGGAAAGTAGTTCCCGTTTGCTGTTTAGTCATTTTTATTGTTTTTATTTCTTATTTATTAATTTATTTTGGTTTAGAACTCCAAGATGGTGAGTGATTTTTTATTTTTATTTTTTTTCTGAATGGAAACATAACGCTGCTCACCTCACAAATATACCTGGAGGTTGACTGACATTAAAATTGAAACACATTAATGATACAATTAATCTCAGTGGACCTCTTATATATGAAGCTATTGGGATGTTTTGTTTGGGGTTCCGAGAGCCCAATAATTGGGTTCGTTTGTGCTCTCACGCCCTCCCTCTGGACTTTAAGGCAGTCGCATAAAACAGCCCAATAACTGGCTGAATCTTGCTGAATTTGCATGTGAGCACACAAACCGTGCTGTTCTACTCATATAGTAAGCAGACAAAGTCCCGCTGTCATGCAGCCGAATAATCCCGACATGCAGCAGTAGGTCCCTCTGCTTGCATGCAGACATCATAACATCGCCGCATCATGACTGAATCTCCTACAGCTTAGTGAGTGCAGCGAGCGTCAAAGACAAGGAGCTGCTAAAGTAGGTCATCACCAGTCGCTCCCTTCGGATGCTCACCCAGCTGCTAACCCGACTGTAGTTACTGTTTGTGTGTTTGTTTGCACAGGCAGCTTTCCCACCAGTTGTTCTGAAATCATTATTGCAACAAGCACAGCATACAGGAGGGGATGCTTATAAAGAAATATCGTCACCTGCTGCTGCAATCTGTTTTTTTTCCCCCACAGAAAGTATTGCATGAATTCTCAACAAATGATTGAAATGCCATGTAACAGGAGAGTGGAACAAACCAGCAGCAGAAAACAAGTAGAAAATTTAAATCCAATTGTAAGATACATTTAATGAACTGCTCTCCTGGAAATCAGCCAAGATCTTTTTTCCACACCCTGTTTTTGATTTTTACAAATCCAAAAATGTGTTTTAAGGATTCTGTGAAATTGACGCGTTGATGCTAGTCTCAATCTAAGATACCGTAATCCTTTTTTTTGTATGTTTACAAGTATGATGTTTCATAAATCACAGAAGCTCAGTTTAATGGAGATTAACCCTGATCATTCTCTGGTTTTTCTTATTTTAGACTAAAGATGATCAAATATATTCCTAAAAAAAGAGTGAAATGGCTATTTGAACTTAGCAACAACAGAATCTCCTACACTCAGACACCAGCTTCTCCAGCATCATTTTGCTCACACAGGATTGGAATATTTACTGGACATGCAAGCAAGCAATAGAAAACCTATTCTTTCTTTCCTTCTTTTTTCGGGACTGCTTGTAGGAAGCCATATCTCCAAAATAAAACAACCCTTATAGATTTTTCTCCGTTTACACAAAGCTCAGAGAAAGCAGTGTTTCTGTGACAGCATAGTTTAAGGAGAAGAACAGTGCAATCGCTCTCTACACAAAGGAGGAATGGACATTCAGTCTGTGTTCAAAAGTGGATCATACTTAGACAGGCGAAATACTAATAATTCTTGCTTTAGGATAAACCTTGCCAGACTTCCAGCCTTCACACTGGTGCTCAGATCTGCAACATTAACGCCTGGACCCATCTATCTTTTGGCTGAAATCAAGGCACCACCAAGATCACACACACATTCAGATAAACTACAGTTAAATATTGCTAAAATATAATGGTTCAATAATGAAAAGGGCTGTTTTTAAAACAAAAAAAAATATATATATTTTTTTGTTGGTTTTGAGATAATTTATATTACGCACCACAATTAGTAGCCACGTGTGGAAGCCGAGACCAGACGTTTTATGTATGTAGCTTTTCCTGATGGTTTTCTCGAAATAACAAGTGTGTGTGTGTTGAACTGTTTAGATTTTTATTTGCAAAAATATTTTAAAACCATTTATCATTTACCTTCCACTTCACAGCTGTGCTCTTCTTTATATTTTTATTGTGTCCAGTAAAGTCTCAGGAAAACACAGGAAGTGTTACATAAGTAAAGGTTTAAGACGTACAAATACTTTTCCAAGGCATGTGCATGTACAGGATAATGCTATCTTGTACTGATAGTCAAGGTAAAGACTGCAGTGTAATGCATTATTACTAGTTGCTTTAGCTTGCATTGCAAAAAAAATAATAATAATAATCAGACTTCAGGGACCTTCAGCGAGAAGATGCAAAATATTGAACACAGCTATTAACACAAAAAGCTTGCCGCAAGAGAGGTTTAAGTACAATGTGAAACACTTAATTAAAAAACTGCTTTCTCCAGCTTGCATTACACTGAACTGATAGGGTGTGTTTGAAAGATCACATACTCTAATGTTACTCATTTTTTAAGTATTTGTTAATCCCCGCAGTGACAGATGAAATTAAGAAGCTAAATAAAAGACAAACCCGTGAGACTTTGTGACATTAACCGTGGTCGAGCAGAATACAGAGTCGATGCGGTGCAGGTTTTAAACAGTTGGACCATTTCTAATTGAATCCTGACTCATGACTCCAAGAATGAATAGTTTTGCCATGGTAACAAGGTTTCTTTGAAGCCATTTTCTGAGACTTCCAGTTCCTTAAAAGCAGTCTCCCACAGAGGACAAAAAAAAAAAAAAAACGAGCGTGTTTCCAGCAGCTTGAATTCAGAGAACATTTTCTGCATCTATGTGCACCCTATCACTCCTTTGTAATACCTTGCATCCTGCCAGGCAACCTGTTGGGTACATCTGAACCTGAGAGATGACATAAAACATGCTACTGCTTGCATTGACGAGGCACTGTACGGCTTTTCCCTTTTTAAAAAAACGAATACACTTATCTTGTAGGAGATTCCTTACTGTTGTCTCCTTCATGGGCAGGTTACGAAAGTCTTGAAGACAACTATGTTCAAGACAGCAAGATGGGCTTTGTCATCAATGCCATCTACGCCATGGCACACGGTCTGCATGACATGCACTCTCACCTCTGTGATGGCCATGTGGGACTGTGCGATGACATGAAGCCCATCGATGGAAGCCATTTGCTGGAGTTTCTACTCAAGACGTCCTTCACAGGAGTGTCCGGGGAGGACATATGGTTTGATGAGAATGGAGACTCGCCTGGAAGGTGAGCTACTTTATATGTGTGGTTTAAAGCGTGGTTGTATGCCACAATTGTGGCTAACAGATAATATAAATCTCATAGGCATTGTCTTAATAAAAAATAAAAAAAAAGCTGCTCAGGCTTGAAAACCCTCCAATGTGGCTCATTGAAAACAAATCTATAAAGAGGAGTGGGCTAACATTAATCCTTAGCAATGTAAAAGACTTAATACCAGTTTTTACTGACAATTGCCGTCAAGGCTGGAAAGTCAAGTTACTGGGTTCAGGAAGTGGTTAATTGTTTTTGAAATAGATGTGCCACGGTTTTTCTGAATACCTTTTTGTCCCTCAATAAATTAAATTATGATTTTAAAGTTGCTTGTTGTATTTACTCATATTATCTGTGCCCTATATAAAAAATTGCATGATGAAGTCAAGTACTTAAGCATTACAAATGAACAAGAAATCTATTGGGAAGGAAAGCAAAAAAAGAAATATCACTAATTTGAACAACACAAAATGGGAAAAACTGATTTGAAAAAGAGTCTGTTAAAGAGTCTTTTTTAGCTATAAATTATTTAGATAACCTTGTTGTCATCTTTGTCCCGCCCATCTTCACTCAGGTATGAGATTATGAACTTCCAGCACGTGGAGCCTGGTGTTTATGACTACATCAACATCGGCTCGTGGCATGAGGGCATGCTGAGCCTCGACGATGAAATGATCCATATGAACAGCAGTGACATGGTCCGCTCCGTCTGCAGCGAGCCCTGCTCCAAAGGAGAAATCAAGGTCCAGGACTAATCTTTTACACGCTGCGATTAGACTCCACTGATGGCTGACATCTTTAATGTTTTTGCACTGAGAAAGTCTACTCCCATTAGAGACAGAACAGACTTTAGTCATACTCTTTAGTTGTCTATTTAACTATACAGTGTTTGTTGATAGCTAGCTGACTAGCTAACCAGCTAGCTTAATACTTAGCTAGACAGCTAGCTAACTAGCTAAATAGTTAGACAGTTGCTAGCTAACTATCCAGCGAGGTAGTTAGCTAGCAGCCTGTCAATAGATCTAGATAGACTTTTTATTAATCAACAATAAAAATATTGTTAAAAGCATTGTAATTCCAGTTGAGATATTATTTGTTTTCTATAATTCTGTTATTACTCACAACTGTAATAAGTTATTTATTAGTAAAAGATTTTAAAAAATAATAGTTACACTACCAATTTGTTACTTATAACTTTTATTTATTTACATGTTCCATGTTTTAAGCTAATATAAAATATTTACTGGCTTTCCTTTTGTTCTGGGCAGCAGAGAGTCACACAGTGGTATTTTTAGATAAGTACTTTATATATATATATATATATTTGTTTCTTTTGGATAGGTCATAAGAAAGGGGGAGGTGAGCTGCTGCTGGATATGTACTGCCTGCAAGGACAATGAATATGTGCAGGACGAGTTCACATGCAAGGCCTGTGAGCTGGGCTGGTGGCCTGACGAAGAACTGGAGGGTGCGTTTGTTTGTCTTCTTCTCCTCACTTTTACAACTGCTGTAAAGTTATGTCAGTTTTGGAGACAAGATGATAGAGGAACTAAAAAGCTATCATCAGAACTGTACCAAATCACCAGATAATAAATAAATAAGACTATGTGGAGTTCCAGTCAGATGGCATGAATGTCATACACATTTTGTTACATTTGATTTCAACCACTCTTGTTTTTTTTGGGGGGGGGCGTTTTTGTGAAGGGCCAATCACTCAGTGATCTTCAATTGCAAATTGGATGCATGGTTTTTAAATTCATTGTGCATTTCCTCTACATAGAATCAACATACAGCATATAAGCTCAAATAAATACATACACCACCAATATCTGGATGAATCATGCATGTTTCAGAGAAATCATATCTTATCAAGTTTCTGAAGTAATTCTAGTTGGATATTCAACCACTCATTTTTGTAGTAATTGATACATTTTAAGTATAGTCACATGTACAACCCGGTTTTAGTCTGGACAATTCCTGAATCTTAATGTTTTCCTGGATGACACACTCCACAACCAGAGTTGACGGTTTTGGTATTGTCCACCATCTGACCCAAGCGGTCACCCTCAAAGGAAAATTGATTAAGATGCACAAGAACAATCAGATTTTTTGTTCTTTTTATGGAGGACCCAATCAGATGATTTTTTTTGTCTGATTAGAAAAGGGTTATTATGTTTGGTTTGTTTGCTTTCATGCTGACTTAAACTGGGGTTACTTTAGTTGCCAGAGTACCCACTCCTTTGGCATTATGCCTTCAAGCAGCGACAATTGCTTGACTTACAAAACCAAAAAGTTCCCCTAAGCTCTTACTTCTTCTGCCAGAACTACTGCACCTTGCACAGTTTGTCCTGCTAAGAGTTTTCTGCTTCCCAAACCTGTTCTGTCCTATTTTCATTGCCTTCCCATGACACCTGAGAGCACATTCATCATCTTCACCATTTCATCCGACAGCAGCCCTATTCCACTTACCACTCTTCTGGCCCACTTTAGCAAGGCCTTGTACGCCTTTCCAAACAAAAGACATCTTCTTAACACATTCATCAAACGTAAGCTTTTGCATTTTTATCAGCAACAGCATAACAGTGCTGATGACACCAACAGAAACAGATCACCCCTTGACTGTCTATGTCTAGTTTAAAAGTGTTAGAAAATATACAGATTCCACATTCCCCTTGTACTCTACGAATGTAAAAATATACCGTAGGTGATTTTACTCTGATGACTGAAATGTGCAGCTATTTACTTTGTCCTGCTTCTTCGGCCCCCTCTAGCCTGGCTGCAGCCCAGCCTGGCCATGGCTCAGTTGAAAGGCGTTTATTTATAGTTGAGCTAAAAACCTACTTTAGAAATTACTGTATTTTCTCCGACTAAGATGCTCGTCATTTCTTGTACATGCAGTCATGTAAAGTAGCCTGAAGTCTGAGGGCTTTTTATTTCAAAATTATTTATTCACCTTTGAGTTGATAGCCAATCTAATATAATCATATTTTGTCAGGCTGGAGCCACAAACGTCCATATATTGATACATCATAAAGCCACCGCCATTCTGTAATGGTGTTGCGTAGTCTTAGTTTTCCACCACACATACTATTTTGCATGTTGCCTAAAAAGTTAGATTTTGGTCTCGTCCGAGCACCATTTTTACGCGCATTTCATCTTGCCCCTGTAGATTATGTAGCTAGCCTTATAGGCCGCTCTTCTTCCACAATGGCCAGATGTGAACAGTTTCTCCCACCTGAGCTGTCGATCTGTGCAACTCCCTCTAAGTTATCATGGACTTCTTGTTGCTCCTCTCATAAATGCTTTTTTGCTGGCCTCTCAAATTAGGGTTAGTTCCTTAATAAGTTTGCATTCTGGCTATGTTCTTTTCATTTTTTAATAAAGGATTGACCAGCATCCTTTGAGATGTTCAAAGTTTGGAATTTTGCTTTCTTACGTAATTTTGTTGTGATTTTTGCCTAAACGTTCCTTTTTCCTGACCTATCTGCAGTCTTCCTGGGTCTTCGTGATGCTAATGTTGTTTGGCAAACATCTGATGCCTTCTTAGAAAGCTCTATTTCCTTTAAATTAATTTATTTCATTTGAAAAAACAAATATTGTAATGTTCCATTTTGACCCCCAAGCACCAGACAGAGGTTTTGCGACTAACACTGGTTTATTTAGATCAAACATAACGGGGCAGTTCTCAAAGAAATACCAGCCAACTCTCTCATCCTCCAACAACAGCCCCCTCCCTCCCAAGAAGCATCCCAAGATTTCTTCTAGTACAACCTCAAAAACAACCTAACTTAAGAAACAATAACCGTGCAACAGCACCTAATAATCCATTACTGATCAATGCAATTTCATCTTGGTCTGACACATAAAATCCCCATAATGTTGCTGGTCAACTCGAACAACCACTGTGAGCTTTGTGATTCTGTGACATGATGTAAAATAGCATGTATTCTTCCGTCAGGTTGCGAACCAATTCCCCTGCACTACCTGGAGTGGAGCAATCCAGAGTCCATCATCCAGGTTGTCTTCTCCTGCCTGGGCATCCTGGTTACGTCATTCGTTGCCTTTGTCTTCGTTTTGTACCGTGACACGCCTGTGGTGAAGTCATCCAGCCGTGAGCTCTGCTACATTATCCTCGCGGGGATCTTCCTGGGATACCTGTGCCCTTTCACCCTCATAGCGCGACCCACGGTGGTGTCCTGCTACCTTCAGAGAATTCTCGTCGGACTCTCGGCTGCCATGTGCTACTCCGCACTCGTGACCAAAACCAATCGCATCGCTCGCATCCTGGCGGGCAGCAAGAAGAAGATTTGCACCAGGAAGCCGAGGTTCATGAGCGCGTGGGCTCAGCTGGTCATTGCCTCAATACTTATTAGTCTTCAGTTGACGTTGGAAGTTACGCTTATCATCATGGAGCCTCCCGAACCGATCAAATCCTACCCCAGCATCAGAGAAGTCTTTCTGATCTGCAACACCAGCAACCTCGGCGTTGTGGCGCCACTGGGCTACAACGGTTTGCTCATCATGAGCTGCACCTACTATGCCTTCAAGACCCGCAACGTTCCCGCCAATTTCAACGAAGCCAAGTACATCGCCTTCACCATGTACACCACGTGCATCATCTGGCTCGCCTTTGTGCCGATCTACTTCGGCAGCAACTACAAGATCATCACCACGTCGTTCTCCGTGAGCCTCAGCGTGACTGTGGCTTTGGGGTGTATGTTCACGCCAAAGATGTACATCATCATCGCGAAGCCGGAGCGGAACGTGCGCAGCGCGTTCACCACGTCTGACGCTGTGCGCATGCATGTCGGCGACGGCAAGATAGCTTGCCGAAGCAACAGTCTCCTCAACATGTTCAAGAGGAAGAAGAACACCGGGAACGGCAGGTGGGTTCATTAATTGAGTCTGAGTCCTGCTCCTGAGGCACCTCAGGGATGCTCGTTTTACTGGAACTCCCTCTCTGAGGGAGCTTGACATCTAGCTGTATTTACTGTCAGAGAGGCACCTGTTGTAAAGTGTGGCAAATATAGGTCATCACTCAATTCACACAGACGTGTCATCCTTTGATTTGTTGGCGAAATTAAAACAAGCATCCCTATGTGCTGAGGGATAAAAAAAGAATAAAAAGGGTTTCTACAGGACTCATTGAACTAAAGATCAGACCAGAAAATAATACATCTCACGTCAGAAGTCTGCATACATTAACCACTGGCATAAATGTCTGTTTATTTAAAACTTTTAGTAATTTATTCAGTGACAAAACTTTTTTCACGATCGACTGTTTTTGTTTGTTTTTACAAAAATTGGTAGCACAACTTTTATATATTCTTGACTTTATATATTCCATACTGGCTCAAATATATACATTAATTGGCCAATTTATAGTTGTGTGTTTGGCCTGTTTGTATTGTGTGAACACCCACTCCTTTACAAATGTTAGCTACTTATCTGGAGGTAATGGTAAACCTTCATTATTCCCACCTCTATTTGCAATGCATCACTGTCACTGGCAGCAAAACAGGTCCATTACATGATGCTGCCGTCACCATGCTTGACCGTTGTACCAACACATTTAAGTGAATTCTGCAATTTTTGCCAAGACAAATGGTCAAATATTCTACTAGAATTGATCTGGAAGCTTGTTTAAGTTGGTAAGGTGCAACTTACTAGGAGACCAAATGGTGATAGGAGTGTGTAGTCAAAATTGAGCCTCTGTGGATTAGAGAAAATTCACAATCAATCAAGTGCAGTGAAGTTTTGTTTTTAAAAATACTGAAATTCATTGTTTTATGGTTAGTCTACTCAGGAAAAAGAAAGATTGAAAGGAACTACTGAACATTACTTGACATTCATGCCAATCTTGAATGCATGTAAGCTTCAGACTAAAACTATGAGGCCTTTGTGTGCTAAATTCAACTCTCTATTAAACCTGAAGATACCCTGAAATACCATCTATACACTTAAAATCAACTAGAACATATATAAAAACCATTGTTAGTTTCAAACTAGCATGATTTTCTGACATGAACTTGAACCTGTCTTTTCTTCTACACCTTTGCGGGTTCCTGCGCAGTAACAGCCATCTTTATTTTGTTCATAGTTCTAATGGAAAGTCTGTGTCATGGTCTGAACCAGGTGCAAGACATCCTCCCAAAGGGGATCATATGTGGCACAGACTGTCAGTGCATGTGAAGAGACAGGAAGCAGGTTCCAATCAGATGGCTGTCATCAAACCCTTAACTAATACCTACCAAAACACTGCCGGGGAGTTCTCAGACCTCAGCACTAAGACGTTGTACAATGTGGCTGAGGAGGATGAAAACGACCCGCTCACTTACAGCTCCCCCACCACTCCCCCCATGATGGCCCACGGACAGATGCCAGCCTGTGACATGACAAAAGAGGCGGCCGGGGACATGGAGCTCTATTCCCTGGAGCGTCTCCAGCAAAATAGCGTCATCCCTCAACACTGCGTCACAGACCGCCTGCAGGAGGAGATTGTTCTGAATAAGTTCAGCAGTGACACCCATGAGCTCGTTGACAACGTGTGCCTGCCTCCGGCTGTTTCAGGCATGCCGGTGTACCACCAGGCTCACCTCATCCAGCAGGAACCCATCCTGCCTGTCCATCTTGACCCATTTGATGAGGAGCCCGTCTCCCCTTTAGAGGAGGAGGAGGAAATGGAGAGCGAGCAGTTCGGCCTCCTACAGGGCTACATGTATAACAACACCCAGATTCACGACGACGACGAGGAGGAGGAGGACATGATTGAGGTCAAATTAGCAATGGAGGACTCCGTCGCCCTGATGCCTCCATCCCCTTTCCGCGATCGCTCTGGTACCCCAATAAGCCCATTTCCCAATTCACCAGTGTCCGAGTCCGTCTTGTGCACACCTCCAAATGTGACGTATGCCTCTGTCATTCTTGGAGACTACAAGCAGAGCGCTTCGACTCTGTAATTTGATGCCCTAAACGTTAAAGGTGCAGTGCGTAACTTGAATTTTTTTAAAATGTCTTTTTTACCCATTTGTTAAAACTGTCACCATGTCGTGCCAGTATGGTTTGAGACAATTTGTGAAAAGATCGATCTCCTCCAACTCCTCCATGAGCTACTACGGTCATCTGAAGAAATGCACCACTCCCAATCAAAAACATCCAATCAGAGCCAGGAGGAGGGTCTTAGCGCTGCCATTCATCCTTGTGTACACGCTGCTAGATATGCTAATGGAGGAGAAATAACTTACCATTACAGGAAAACCGTTTATCACAGTCATCAGTCGCCATACTAACTAGCTTGAGCATTCATGACAGACTGTGCTCGCGGTAGCATAGAAGAGAGCAAGAAGGGGGAGATAAATGGGAGAATGAGCAGCGCCACACAGAGGGGTGACTGACAACGGTAAGACCCTCTTCCTGGCTCTGATTGGTTGTTTCTAGATAGCACTGGGAGAAGGCAGAGGAGCTTGATCTTTTTTTATTTTTTTCACAATTTATCTGTCTCAAACAAAAATGTCACGACAGTGTCAGTTTCAACAGATATGTAAAAAATATTTTTTATGAAAGTTACATACTGCAGTTTTAAGAGTTCTGCTACATGTTCAAGTTTACGTCGACATGCGCTGTATGTGATAATATATAAGGAAAAAGTCACTCTGTGGTCATTTTCACTCGATAGTTTTTACTTAAGTTCCTACATTTTATAAGAATTAAATACACCGTATGCAGTAGTGAAATATCTTGCAAACACGCTGTATATTTCTGATGTAATATTTTACATTTAAGTAGATTCTGCCTTTACTTGACAATTGAATAAGATTGCCAATGGATACATGTACATTTATTTATTTGAAAACAGATTTTTAACCAGTCTAACAATAGTTTCAGTATAAGACTATTCACTTTGACAGTATGCTAAGGAAAATGTGTCTTGTGTTTACACATTGTAACTGCTGTCTTTCATCAGATAAGAGGAGGATATAAGCAGCCGTTGGGTTTTAGATTGTCCCATTTATGTTATTGTAGAATTAGGTGAGATGAAGAAAAAGCTGCTCGTAGAAGTTTAAGCTGAAGAACAGTGCAGCCAAGATACACAAGTTCTACATTAGCTTAGCATAAAACCAGACGGATAAGTTTCTTCACCAAAATGGCCACAATCTGTCTCCAATCAACTCCCATTTCAGACTTTTTTTTCCCTACAAAACACTTCCCTCAAGTTTTTCTGACTTCACTACCAAAATGCACTCTCTCTCACTTGTGAGCAGGGATTTCTTTATAAAATCTCTCCAATTATTAAAACTGTGGTTCAGTTTCATCAACTCATACATTCATTTTGCACCTACATATTATTTTCCTCCCTTGTATACTCCAGCTGTATATCAGTTCAGTTTTTTCCCTAATTATTTTCATGATAGTCATAAAATGGTCACATATAATTTAGTAATCTACATTATTTTCTAAAGATTCTAAATTCTCATCTATTTGTCATTTCTGATCTCTATTTGGACCAGCTGATTCCATTGAATTATGTCAGATTATGTCCCTGATCAATCCAACAACTATGGCTGACCTCTTGTGGGAAGACATGAAATAATGGAGTCTTAAAACCACATATCCTCACAGTAGGCTATATTTAAAAGATAGGAAAACACATTGACTTTGACATTTGTGTCAAAGTGTCCACAAATGTCTACTTTCGTAGATAGAAATTGAGAAATTCCCTGTACACAACGCTCCATGGCATATAGCTCCACTTGGTAATCAAAAAAATCAATTGCAAAATTACTGCACGAAAGGGCAAAAACACACAATGTCTGAGCAGACCACAACAGCTATGGCATCTGCAAGAAAGGTTGGTTGTTGTTGTCAACTGTGAATGTTGAAAATGAATGTACTGTGCTGAGAAACCCTAAAACCAGGTCTTGAACCCGCAGAGCAGGCCCAGAGCTTTACACTGCCACCATTGTGTTTCAATGCTGGTATCATGTCGTTTTTCTGTAGTGACATGTTAGTTTTGCTCCGGATGTAATGGGACACTTTCCACAAAGCTCCACTGCTGTCTCAACAGTCGACAGAATAATTTCCCATATGTCTTCTTGGGGATGACTGAGAGGTTGTTTGGGAAACATGAAACAGGGCCATGTGGTCATTTCGGTCCTGGTCTTAGAACTCTGCCATGGATGTCATTTTTGTTTAGGCTCTGTCCCATGAAAACTGATCTCAACTTCTTGGATCTTTTGTGACCTGTGTGTTCTTGAACCCAGTCCTGGGAAGATTCAACAATGTCCCGTTTTGTCCATATGTGGATAATAGCTTTCATTTTCTTTGTCTGGGCTCCCAATGTTGCTTAAATTGCTTTGTAGCCTTTTCCAGACTGTTAGGTGTCATTGACATTGATTTCCCATCTGTTCTTGAATTTTTAAGTTTATGCCGTAGGCATTTAGCATGCTGAAGTCTTTCAGTGTACTTTAGTCAAGTTCTATGGTGATTTCTTGAGTCTTAACGGTTTGGCAGTAATCCCTATATTTTGCTAGAGAAACTGATGCTGGAAATGTGGTTAATAATAGTTACTTCATGATTTGAGCAATTGTTTTTTTGTTTTTTTTTACATCAGCCCAGGTGTGTTTAGATGGATTTTTATCTTTAATAAAGGAAATTAAGCTCCTTTTTGGTTTTGTTCTGTTCATGACTGTCAGATATTGAATTTGTTTGATCTAAGATTTAAGGAAAAAGATTAGAAATCTGTGGGGCAGCAAATTATTTTTCACAGCACTGTATTTGCATAATAAAAGTAACACAATATTCACTGAGCTTATAGTTTTCAGTTGCATTGATTGTATTTTATTGCATTACTAATCACATAACGTTGATGTGTAACTTCTGTTTTGTTTGATCACAGCCTGGCCTTTATTTATGTAGCTAAATATGACTAGGCACAAACTAACATTTTTAACAGTTGGACATTTTAATTAGAAAACATTAGAAAAAGTATGTGGATTTTTTTTGTAACCTTTGAGCGAGGTCTGATTTAGTCTAGTTTTATGCTAAGCTAAGAGATGCTAAGCTAGCTAGTGGATGTTATTCCTCCTTTAGCCTGCACAAAGGCATATTTTGTCATGTAAAATTAACCTGAAAGGTCAAACTATTGCTAAAGTGAACTTTTTAATTAATTTATTTCTTTTGAAAAATGTATATTTATTTATCTGTCCCACAAGACTGTATCATGAATGTAGCAGAGGACAACTTCAAGTGCCACATTTTCATTAAAACTTTGTCTTTTATACGTTCAACACATTTTTATGGTCTTGAAATACATGTAAATCAAGTGAAAAATTTGTATCTTTTATAATAATACATCTTATGTCAGAGCTAGGTATGACTATAAGTTATTTGACGTACATTTGTTTTGTGAATGTATGAATTGTGTGTCATATTTTGGTATTCAGATTGTATCTATTTGTGTAACAGTATTACAGTAGACAGAAGACGATAGCTGTAAGACTTTCTGGTTTTTATCAGTTTCTTAAATATTTAGATTCTGAAAGTCTATCTCTGATATATAATAAGAGAAGTGCTTCTGTTACCATTAGTAACCAAGCTATTTTCAGATCATGCAGTATAAAGTCCACAGTTACACTGTATTTACTGTCGCCAATCATTTGAATTATACTTGTCAAAATGGAGTGAATTAAAACTTTTTATGCTTTTTGTTGTCTGTTTCATGATGAACATGTGTAGCTCTCCGAGTTGAGGCTACCATCTCTGATAATTGTTTTAAATGAAGATTTCATTACCCCGTGTATTTTTTTTTTAAAATCAAACATAAGTCTACCCAAGAAATGGTAAGTAAAATAAAGAGATTTTGGATACTGTTTATTTCAATATTTATTTTCCATTTTAGAGCAGTATTTTTCAAATTACCCACCAATTAACTTTCTATAAAAACAAAAAATACCTGATTAAATATCTACCAACTCATTAACTATGAAAGAAAATGTTAATTCACTTATTGGGAGACATGGTGCAGAGAAAAACTTAAGTTAACTAGAGTGCTGTGAATTCATTTTACAGATCTTGTGGTATCCTCACATTTTTTAAATGAGGACACTTGGTTCCAAGTGTTTAACAAATAAAAATATGAAAAACATGTCTGTTACATTCTACCCCAATTCTCCCTGACACCCCTAAATAAAACCAACTGCCTTTAGAAGCCATCTAATTAGTAAATAAAGTTGCTTCATGCTGTGTGGATGATTTTCTTATTTATTTAACAAATAAATGAGAAAACCATGAGTCCTTTTCTTCACAGTTATGCACCACTTTGTGTTTGTGGGTCAAACCAAACCCCAATGAAATTCACTGCAGCTTAGCAAAATTTTAAATAGTTACAAATGTTTTTGGATGGCTGCATATTTATCTAAGAATAGACTTCTGACCTTTTGTAAAGTTCACTTCAGCTGTCAAGTAAAACCGCAGTGTTTTCTGCGCCTGGAGGTAGAGCCAATATTTACCTCTGTTTTGAAGTTTAACATTTTACATCAAAGATCGATCCGCAATTTTTCATTTCATATATTCAGACCAAGGCTTTATTGAGTAAATATTTTTGACATGCTACACTGCCTCTAGTGAGTGGAGTAAAAGAAGCTTCACTGATAAACATATTGCCAACTCAAGTAACAAAACCAGGAGAAAATAGAATCGAAACCACGTGAAACAGACAATGATGAAATGAAAAGGTTAAATGAAGAAAAATAAACAGAAAAACTACAAACGACACCAGTGGAAATTGATAACTAAAAAATATCCCATGAATTCCACTTGTGAAAATAACTTGCGGATCGGGAACGCTTGATGGTAGAAAGCCTCGTGATTCACATCTTCACATGGGTTTCACATATTGTTTACACATATGCGAAATGTGTGACTGTAAACGCCCTGAAGAAGGGGAATATTTTAATAAAAGAGTCGGACTGCTTCTGCTCCAGCGTATATTATTATCTAAGTTAACTGACAAACATACACAATGATATCACAAACAGCAGTATGATAGCTAACAAAGGCGCTAACAACAATGGAGTTTGTAACATTCGGAGCGTCAAAAAACTGACAAGCTTTCTGAAAGTTAAACTAATTTACAACATACAAGTGTGTTTATATATACTCATACCTGAAGAAAGGGGATATTTTAATGAAAGCCGGACACACGAATTTCTCACAAGAGGGGAACAGAATTTCTCACAAGACCTCTACTCCTCACTATAGCTAGCGCAAGCGCTAGACTCCCCCTGCTGGTTGCATCTGAACACTGCAAATCAGACAAGTCATCAACATGTTCAGCCCAAACTGGTAGCAAAGCATTACAATCTCTTAATGTACCTCTGATGGTACCAAATTTCAATCCATCACATGATTAGATGTGAATTTAATATGGAACACATGAACAATGTACTTGGTTACATGTGGAGAAATGAGAACATGTGAATTTCATTGGATTTTTCTGTAAGGGTAAGACTTAAAGCTTTACAATTTAAAAAAAAGTTACACTATGTCGTCTTTCCTCTTTTCTTTGTTTTAACTCTAGACAAAAAAACATCTACCAAGCTGAATAGTTAATTTTAATTTTCAGTTGTGGAATTTCACATTTGACCACTTTTATACAGTGATGCTATATGCTAACTGGTGGACGCTTTGGGCCCGCAATAAAACTTACATGAAACTATGCTAGCATGTGAACTGTAAGAGCACTGTTACAGTATTTAGTCTGCTGCTCACAAAAATGTGTTCAAATATTAAAGCACAGGAAAGACCCACACACAGCCAAGGTTTCGTCCAACTGATGCATACACAATGTTTTAAATTGCCCCCCCTTCCCTTTGCCTTTCCCATGGGGCGGTATAAATATTGATGAGGCAGGTGCCCTGCTTGTCTGCTTGTCAGACAAATGATGTGGCGCGACACCGTCTCGTCCAATGAAGAGCGCCACTGGGACGGGATCAAACTAAGCCAGGCTCATAGGAAGTGTCAGGGCCAGCCGTCGCTGTATGAGGGATCAGCAGAAGAGCCTAACTTAACCTGCCACTGTTCACACAAAACCCTGTTTTTCACACCGAGTCACGAACCCACAGCCACTCCAAGTTCTCCCGCCGAAGGTCATACCGCCTCACACTGCCAGGTATGAAATCCATACTCCTATTTCTGCCTCGCTATGGCGTGTGGTGTTGTGTGTGGGCTGCCTAATAAACACCTCTGCTGCTCATTTAATGATAAGCCACTCATACAGTCAGGATATTAAACAGATCAGCGTGACACACAAAGTCTACCACGCTTCCCTGTATGAGGAAGAGGCGCTGAGTGGTTGATCTACTAAGAACAAGAGGCCAGAAGCTGCAAAACTAATAATCTCTCAAACCTCATAAGCACCACAAGAGAGAGCAGAGGTGCAATATATTATGAGCATTCTTCATTAAAACGGTGCTTTTTCAACTTGAGATTTACACATCCATTAGGCAAGTCTTGCGCATAATTATTGGTTGATTAGAGTTTAGACCACCGAGAGATTTTTAACAGCTGGAGGCGAAGTACTGCAGTGAGCTCAACCTTATTTTGGCTGAAAATGTTATGAAATATCCAAGAAAGACCATATGTTCCCTAATAGAAACAGCGTCGGTATATAGCCTGAAAAATAGGAAATAAATTCACATTATCTTACTATTTTACTATTGATAATTAGAGGGGTAGTATTATGTATTTTTCAGTGACATAGTGTCATTTTATAGCACAATCAAGTAACTATGTTACCTTCAGTTATTATAAAAATGCTGCCAAACATGACGTAGAAGAAATTTGACTTTGTAATTTAATTCACTGAAATTGAGTCTCTGTCTCTTTAAGAAATTCCCGCTCTTCAGGAAGTCATCATAACATGGCTCCTCTATTAGCTCTTCAACAATGTTTTCACAAGAGTTGCACTGTGAAGTCGCTTGCATAACGAGCTCAGCAGTTCCACCAGGTGTTTGCTAATTGCTTCTGGCTAGTCTGAAGGGGCTGAGTGGGGGCGTTGAAGCAGATGGGTCAAAGATAAGACTGGAAACTGCGGCTCCAAAGATGAGCTTCGTCCTCCGGGGCGGTGCTAGTTCCACCCACATGTTTTGCACATCTGAATGGTTGCCACGGAGATTAAAGGATTTCTCAAACAAGCATGAAAGAACCAAAGCAACACTCCAGGTATGTTTTTGATGAGGGAATAACACTTTAATACAATGTAAAGCTCAAAACTGTTCATTTTACATAATACTGCCATACTGCCTCTTTAACAGGACAATAATCCCAACTGGGTTTGGGATGAACCCCCCTCCCCCCCAATAAAAAACAGGCTAATGGCAACAACCAATTCAAATAAGTCCTGCCAAGAATCGTGGTCAGTTAGCCAATTCAGAATCATGCCAGAAGCTTGGGTGTACAGATGTACCTGTACACACCAAGTAGTGGTTTACTTTTGAGTCAGTCAAGAAATCAAGATGGCCTCGATCTTTTTAGCACTTTTCTACAGTGTCCCTCTTAGGAGCCTGTGTTTGAGAGCCACTGCCTCATTCCACTGTGCTCATTCCTTCACCTACAATTTACTTTGAACTCAAGTGATGCATTTTTGCACCATTTCTTGACTTGGGTTGAAGTCATGGTCAGCTGGTTCATTGTGATCATGCTTCCTTTGTTGGTGCCCTAATTATTCTGCAGGGATTTCAAAAGTATAAAATGTTGCAGTGAAAGACTTTCCTCTTTAGTAATTTCTTCCTAATGCAATGCAGTGCAATCAAAAACGAAAAGCAAGTGGATTCAGTACTTGGACATGTAAGTAAGAAAAGAAGATGTTTATTGCACAGCCATTTATATTTCTCTGTCCATGCAACAAAAAGAACTGTACATTGCCCTCCTGCTGACTAGTTTTCCACACCATACTTTCCCCAAGTACAGTTCTTTAAAAAAAAAAAAAGCTGTTTTTTTTTTTTTTTTAATTAATATTCTTTGTTCATACGTAGATAGACAGGAAGTAGGCCAAAGAGAGAAGGGAAATGACCGAGGTGCCGGGACTCGGATCCAGGACACCTGTGTAAAGACATTAGGTTATTAGGGTTGAAGATTGATACACAAATGCAGTTTCTGTAGTTTAAGTAGAAGCAGAAGACAAACGATAGCAAAAAAGACATTAAAGAAAATATCAAAAGGCAAGGAAAAGATAAAGATTTGATTTCCATACAAGCAACAATGAAGCTAGCTTAACATCGACTTAGGCGAGCAACCAAAGACACAATCCAGAAGCCCAAGCGGACTAGCTTTGGCTAATGCTTCGTGGTATGTAAGGACAGATATTGAGTTATTTGGAATTTTATTTTTAATAAACTTGCAAAACACTTAAAAAAAAAATTCCACATTGTCATAATGGGTTATATGTGTGTTGAACTTTGAGGAAAGAGATTAATTTAATACAATTTGGAATAAGGCCATGGAAAAAGTGTGGTGCTGTGAAAACTTTATGCAGTGAGAGCTTCAGCTTGAGTTGTCCACACTGTTCTTGGACAACTACCTTCAAATTCATCTTAGACCAATAGCTTAGCAGTTTAAACTTGGACACAGCGAGGTCTTCCAACTGGACAATAACCCCAAAAACTTCAAAACTGGCTTTGAACAGGTGAAGCAGGCTAGCATTAACCTAGCATTGTGGCAAAAATTTTATGGGCTGTACCTAAACCAGAAACCTTGTAAATTTATATCCTCTGACAACTATGCCTGCAGCAAAACATAATTGCTAGTTTCAGGTATTCTGTATGCCCCAGATACTACAGACCCGCGTTAAGGAGTCAAGCAAAACTGCCAGCCCTGACCCTTTTTCTTACATCGTACACAAAAGCTACTCTTCTTGTTTTGTTGTGTGAAAATATGACAGTCTGAAGAAGACTCACTCTCGGTGAGGATACTTTTACTTGTACATTATTGATACGCCTTATTTTATCTGCCCTCCAGTGAGGATTTTCTCCGGGAACTTTGTTCACATATGCATGGTTGCATGAAAATTTAAAGGCAACCTAACTTGTAAAAAAAAAAAAGAAGAAAAAAAAAGGCCTTATTAACAGCGAACCTATGTTCGTGGCCTTGCTGTTCCTCTTTTTTGATGGATAATGTGCCTCGAGTGACCCATTTCCAAATGGCCTATGGAGGAAATTCAGCACTCCTTATCTGTAGAAAGCAGACATAGAACTATCAACATTGGATTTTCTTCCCTGCACACTCATGAGTGCCACTTGCTGTGGGAAAATAAACTGTAGATGGGAGCTAAAAGCTAGATATGAAGGAACTAAATAATCAAAACAACATAGCATTTTAAGTCTGGAAGGCACATTTATTGTGAATATGTCTCCGTATGTTGGTTACATTGTTCACGGTGTTGAAAGAGAGCTGCGAGATTTAATTCAGGACGTGTCGGCGGATTGGAGGATAACATAATGTTGGTAGATGCTGCCATCTAGTGCACAAAAAATGCATATGCACAGCTGAGTTTGAGTTAAAAAAAATCAACCCATATAATATTTGGGAAAGGTGTATGCAACTCAAAAACTTTAGAGAGAAAATAAAATATTCTGCTTTTAATAAAAGCTGCGTGGTGACAAGGAACATGTGAGTTACATAATAAATTTAACTAAAAATGTTGATTACAATTACAATTGACCAATTTAAAAATAATAATAGTTTAAAAAATTAATAAATAAAACATAAAAAACAGTCTTAAATTTTCCAAACAAAATATCTTGAAGAACCCTAATTTTTTTGGTAAAATGCTGTGTGGACTCAAAACTATAGTGGGCATTTTTGGAAGATATTTGTCCCATTAAATATGGCATAAAATTCACAGTATTTCAGAAAAAGAACCTCATACCTACAGTCAAACATGGTAGTGGCAGTGTGGTGATCTAGAACTGCTTTGGACGAGAAAATTCAGTCATCTTTGCCTCTGCTTGGTTGGTTCGTGTAGGAAAACGATGCACACCAAAGGTCAAAGTCAGACCCAAAGATCTACTGAGATGCTGTAGCATGACCTTAGGTTGTTCATGTTCAAAAGGCCTCCGTTATGGCTCATGTACAAATATTCTGCAAAGAAATTTGTAATTACTAAGATCATCTTTGTCTGACAAATTATTATTATTATTATTATTATTATTATTATTATTATTATTATTATTATTATTATTATTATTATTATTATTGTTATTATTT
>NW_006800070.1:120251-235819 GCF_000485575.1 Poecilia formosa
ATACAGGTACTTTTTGCTCCAAGATAAATTATTTATTTTTACAAACAATCTTATTTTGTAAGTCACTGTAAAAATACCAGTAAAACACCCAGAGCAAAATTGAAGCTGACAGTAGAAAATTCTTCATTCTTTCTGCTTTCGAACGCGAAGGTTGGCCGATCTGCCACTAGGGGGAGGCAAAACTTTATATTCTAAGTCACAAATGGTTAGTTGGGCACATAGGATCTATCTATCTATCTATCTATCTATCTATCTATCTATCTATCTATCTATCTATCTATCTATCTATCTATCTATCTATCTATCTATCTACAGAAAAGATAAGAAATTCTTATTTATTTCAAGTTTCAAGTGGAAAAAAATAAACAATTACTATTTCTTTTTCACGTTACATCTCATACTCGTGCTCCTGGTCAGTATTCCGATGTCAGCAGCGAAGGGGTTGTTTGGACAGGGCCAGCAAAAATGTTAGGGTGGCACAGTATGTATATTTAATTTGGGTGTGATGCTATTTTTTGCACCAAGATGAGTCTAATACAAGGCAACATAATTGCAGAGAGGAAAGTCAATATTCAGATTTTTGTTAAAAATTAAATGAGTGGTAGCCATGTTGGATTTTGAGGTTCTTTGACTTTTTTACAACTTTGAATTTCGACCTTTTTTTACCCATGAGAAAATTTTAGCTCATAATTCAACAAAACATGCCAATGTTTCTCAGAAAAATGTTTTGTTTTATTTTCAGTATGAAACACAAGGAACTGAAAAAGTCCACTACCTGTTGAGGTGCAGTTTTAAAATGTTGATACTTTAACCAACGTCTCCTCACGGATGTGCCAACCAGAAAGGAACACCTTTTTATATTTCGCAAGGTCGCTGAATTCACTGTAACACCGGTGTTGTACCGAGAAAAAAAACTCCTGTCTGAAACGCACTTGAACGCGCAGGCGCAGTCCTCGCTGCAGTTCACTGCGTTTCCGTAGCCAGCTCGCTACCCGCTGAGCGCTGACTGGTGAGGCAGCTCGCCGAAGCGATTGATCCCGATCAAATAACGTTAAAGCTTGCCTCCTGAATGGCGGATTAACACGGCTGTCGGAAGGGACACTCTAAATCAGTGCTTGTGACTGGGGCGCTTTTAGGGAGTGCGTTGGCAACACCCTCCGTAACATGTGAGATGTGCAGAGAAAGATATTAACTGTGCGTTATTTCGGCTAACTAGCTAGCAGCTACCCCCGTCTCAATCCAATTAATGGTAGCTCGCTCGGTCTGTTTTCTTCAAGCGTCGCGTCTGTAACGGGGGGAAAAAATGAAGAAGTTTAACATAAGGAAGGTGCTGGACGGCTTGACAGCGGCGTCTTCTTCTTCTTCCTCCTCCTCCGCAACTGCTCAGCCGGGTACTCCCAGGGAAAACGATGTTGTCCAGGAGACTCTCCAGTCGGAACATTTTCAGCTGTGCAAGGTATGTCTCCCGTTAGTGAGAGCTGGCATTGACGGGACTGTAAGTGTCAGATGACGGCGGCTGACCAAACGTGAACGTTGTTTTCATCTGTATCAGCACGGCTCAGTGGGTGGAAAACAAAGTGTACAAACAGCATCAAAATCGCCAGGTTGAGTGTGAGCTATGGTGACATTAATGGGGGAATCAATTTTATTCATTGACTGAGTTGTATCCAGCACACTTAACCTTAAATCACTCCCCCCCCCTCTGTTTAATCATTGTAAATTAGCTCCCTAGTGTTCCACTGCACTACTTTAGGGTACAATGTTCACACTGGCTGCCTGTGGATTGCTGTAGGAGCTCTCCTCATTGTTAAATCCCTTCACAGCATAAGAATTCAACAGTCTTTTGTGTTGTGATGAATGTGTTTTTGTTTTCAGCTGCACTTGGTATAAACTGGTATCTTGTTTCCAAAGAAAGTAAAACTCCCACTGTAGTGAATGCATCTATTTGCTAATCCCACATTCATGTGAATGTCTGCTGCATTTTAGCAATGAAGAAACAGCAGCGACCATTGTTTGCATTTTTAGTGCATCACAAGGGGAATCTCCTTTAAGCCAACTCTATAAGACTTTCACACACACATTTTTTTTATATGTTTCACATTTTGTCACATTGAACTCATTGTACTTATTTTCGGCCAACACAGAATGTTCCCACAGTTGTGAAAATGTTACTTTTTTCAACTTTACATCCTCCTTTTGCTGCAGTTACAGCTGCAAAAGTGGTTTCTTTTTTTTCTACTATGTTAGAAATTAAAAACTGAAATGTTTGCCCATCCTTGTTTGAAAAATAACTCAAGTTTAAAGTTGGCAGGAAATTTGAAAATATCATTTGATAGTTATCCATTTTTGTAAGACTGGAAGATTAACACCTAAACATCTATAAAGTCTTAAAAAAAGGCAATCATTACAAAAAAAACCTAACAAATTAACAATGAAAAGCCTAGTGCGGGCACAAGAAAAGCCTGGTGGCCCGCCAGGCTTATAATACACAGATTGAAACCCTTAGCCATTTTTGGTTTTTAAATAGGTCTCTATGCTTAGGTTTGAACCTGCAACCCATTATCAAGTCTTCTGTGGCCTCTGACAGCATTTCTCCCTAGACTGCTCTGTATTTAACTATCATATTTCACATCACACCCAGCAAAACGCACCGATTTGCATAAAATAACAGAAAGTTGTTCAAGGGATGCTATTTTTTTTTTTTTTGCAAGACGCTATAAACGTTGGTATTGTTTCACAGAATGAAAGAAATAACTTTTTGCTTGGCGTTCAAGGTCTCCTCCATGCAATTTGTAAAATCTATGGTTTAATGTTGGGAATAATTTGAGGGAAGCGGGCTGAGCGTCGGGCGTGCCAGCCCATCAGCTCCTTCCGCAGCTGGGAGAAGAGCAGGTCAGTTCCCCAGGTTACGAGGCCGTGGCGTCACCTGTTGCGTAATCCCGCTGCAAGCTGCACAAACCACAGGCGGCCGAGCGAGGTCCTCAACCTGAAATAATTGCGTTATAGATGCTCGGAGATGATCGTATTTGAGCGGCTGGGCTGCTGCAAAGGTCCTGGAAATAAACCGCATTTCAGACGATACAGCTGTGCCGAAAACTGACCCCTGCGCAACTGATTTCAGTCCCCCCTGCTCCCTCCGTTTTAACTCTGCTGTTTAAATTTAGTGTAATTTGTTAGACAAATGGGACAAACGGTGCACATTGATGGATTATATATCTTTGGGGATCGTGATAATATATTTTTTTCCCCTCCACAAGCCAGCTCTGGACTGTGTGGGAGATGATAGATTAGGCCGACTAGATGTCTGATATAAATTCTGCTTTCTCCTGCAGACTGTGCGTCATGGCTTTCCATATCAACCGTCCTCGATGGCTTTTGACCCCGTGCAGAAAATCCTGGCCGTCGGGACTCAGACCGGAGCTTTGAGGCTGTATCCTTTTTTTTTGTTTGTTTGTTTCACAAGGGAAATTGAAAAGTGCTAAGCAAGGAAAGCAACTGCTAAACACTACAGTGGCGTCTCAAGTTCCTCACACGAGGAAGCTGGCCTTCGACATTCCACGGAATAAGGTGGGGAATGGAAAAAAAAAAGATCACACACATGCTTGGGTTGCGTTGCTCTGCAGCTGGTAGCGGCTCCTGGAGCAGCCGGGCCTAATTAGCAGTAGCTCTGCAGTTGCATGAAACCCCCTCCTCCCACCCCTCCTCCACCATATGTTGTGGAGCCAACCTCAACGGCTGTGCTGCCCAGTTGGTGCCAGGATGCCACTTCATATGTGCTGTAAACAGAGCCGGACTTGCACGACACACCAACACACGCATTTGTGATTTCGGGTTGTTGTCGAGGAATTCTGTTTGTTTGTTGTTTTTTTTTAATTGACCAATCACTGATTTGCACTGACTTTCCACACCTACTGCTCGTCTTCTGGGAGGCGTTTGCACGCTAACTTTGGGCTTCCCTTTGTGATGATGTCCTACTCAGGGAGGCCCTTCTGCTTAGCTTAGATTTTCATTAGACCTGACTCCGTCCTGGTCTTTATCCACTCATCAGATTAAGAGAGTGTTTTGTTTCTGCGTGGCAACATGCAGACGCGCACACACACACACACACACACACACACTAGCGCGCAGCTACTATGTTGCTCCTCTTGGTGCAAGGTGAAGCTGATGGGATTACTGTCACTCAGGCAATTGGTCCATTTATCAAAAAGACGCGCTTTATCGATCCGCCTCGTCGGCGCTGGAGTTTGGAAACGCTCGCACGGCTCAGAAGACATGAGCCCGATGAGGTATCTACAAGCAATAAATGTCTGCTTTTACAAGACCTGTCTCCGCTACAGTGTTTTAATCAGCGGGTTACTGTAGACGGTTTCCTGCGCTTTACAGAGCTCGTTTGTGGTCGGCGGTGGCATTGGATATCTGGAGCTCTTCCATACATACTTCATTTGTAGACAGCAGGCACAGACTGATTGTCATTAACGAGGTACGGTTTGAAGGCATAAAGCAGTTGTGGTTTTAAAACCACAGATATTTTTAGAGATGTGCAGATCGGATTCTTCCTGCCAACTACCTGCAGCATCTTTTATTTATTTCCTTTTGAATGTGTTTGATGCCTAAATGGAAGAAAAAGGTGTAATTGGTCCAAATCTGAAATTACCTCAAAGAGAACCAGGTGACTGTTTTGGCTGAGGGAAGTCTGATCGGTGCTCTTCTGTGCTTGACGAAGGGAAGCAAAAAGGCACCTTAGAAGGGAACTCCTCCACAAACCTGCCCCTGAAAGCTGCTCCTAAAAGATGCTTAAGTTACCAACTCAGATAAAGTTCAGGTACTAGGTCAGTAATTATGTTGTTGTTTTCCAAACTTCAGGCAGGGCCCCATAAGTTTGTGCAGTCCAACAGGGTCCGCTGACCCTGACAAGTTTTTTTGTGTGTGTGGTTTCTGGATCTGACAGTCTGACAGGACAACCCCGTCTGACCGTGACATTTGCCACTCTCTTTCTGAGTGTTGCGCTAAGACCGTTGCATGACTAATTTACCTAGCTAATATCATCTACCCTATAAAGAGCAGAAAGGTAATGTTCTGCAGAATAAATACACATTTAGTGCAACTATTCTATTGTTCTGCTTAATTCTATGCGTAATCAAAATAATGGAAAAGGAATCCGTTTATCTTAAAGATTCCCAGTTTTGCAGTTGATTATCATAATGTGAAATTCTCACCCAGGCCCATGGTCGGAAGGCAGTGCAGAAAAGCCTGTATTCTGCAAGTTTGTGTTGGGTCAGGTGACCGGTCACGCTAGAACCCAAGACTTTCAAGTCAGCTTTCGAAGCAGAAATATCTCACAGCGTCAGCCGACTTTTTGTTATTTTGTTCTCATTTGGATTCTACATGCGTTTGAAGTGACTGTGGAAAACAGTTTCTCCTCTTCCACATGTTGATTTGCACAATAAAGAAAACTTCCCACTCAGATGATAAATGATTTGACTTCCTGAGAAAAGCAGCTGATGGTGAAATCTGTGGTCTACCACTTTGGCTTACCAAATGGGGAAGTCTTTTATGTTAAGGAGGGATGACTGAAGTGTGTAAACTCCACAGGGACGGTGAGGAGAGACAGTAGATTCTGTTTCAGTTTGACGGAGTTCATTGTTTCCAATTCTTGTCTACACTGCAGCTTTTTCATATCTGTTTGCATCCATGATTGAATTGTCATATGTATAACGTAGGGCTGTAGATTGTCATTTTTCATTTATATGTTGGTAAAATTTTGATCTAAAGCTGCTGCCAGAAGATGACATCTTCTCATAATGGGCACAATTTCCACGTTTTGATGTTTAATAATTTATTTGAACTATTTTTCTGGAATTAAATATGCAACATACAGCAGCTCTGGTTTTGTTTTTGTTTTTAACAAGACTTATATGCACATACAGTTTCAGATATATACATACATTGACTTTTACATAATTTATGAAGACGTGATGACATTTTCAGAATGCCGTTGTACTTCACAAGGCCAACGCCTATTAATTTGAAGCTAGTGGTTTCTCTATACCAGCACAAAAATACTGATTTCACCAGACCTTAGAACAATGTAGAAGTCCCAGGAAATGGATTGAATTGCGTCTAAATTTCAATGGCATAATCTAGAAGTAGCACTGCTATAAAATCATTCATTTTATCATATCAACAGCTAGATGGTTGATACAGATACCAGACACATTAAAGCTGGTTTTAGAGTGGATACCACTCCTACAGTTTTGAATTCTTTCAGTAAAATAGCAGAGAAGCGGAGTTTAGCGCAGACGTCTGTCTTGTCTTGGTTTTAGCGAGCTAACGTCTCGGTCGCTCTCAATTCATGGTCACCAGAGATTACGGCTAGCTTCTTCAAAAACTATAGACTAAAGCAAGACACCTAAAGCAAGGCAATGCTGTTGAGAAAGTAAAATATTTGTGCTAAATATCTAGAGCAGTATGTGTGTTAACCAGAGTAGAGGCTAGCTAGCCGACCTTTGCTAACTAGCCAGCTAATGTTAGCTTTCAGTGTTGATTCATAAAGGGAATTCGTCAAATGGAAGATGGCAATAAGCATCTTTATATAACGCTTCTCACAAATACAACAGATGTTTTTTTTCATGTTTTGCTCTAGTCTTTTACCACTGTGTACATCTGTTCATTCTTACTTCATTTTTTTGTTTTGTGTAATATCATTCCCCGCAATATTAGCATCACAAAGTCTGTTCCAGAATATTCAGTATTTGGAGACTCTTGTTGCTTAACTCTGCACAAAATGTTACTTAAGATGTTTTGGTTAAGTAATTAAAAAACTGCAACTAAGTTATTTCATTGCCAAAAATGGCAGATGTAGACAGAACAACTTACTCAACAACAGTAATAATAATAATAATAAAAAGATCATATTGAACGGAAAAATCTGAATACATTTTATTTTTTCTCTTATCTGGATTCTGTTTACAAGAACCTAAAGAAAAAAGACAAGTACTCTGCTTAGCTAAGCATCTGTTTGCTTCCTGCAAGTCCTATCTTAATATCACAGTATGCACCAACATTACCGCATGCCTTCTTGATATTGTGCAGCCCTGTTGGTGACATTATTATATGTAGTAATATTATTTTAGCTGCAGCATTGTAATAATTTTTGCTTTATGGATATATTGGAATAGTGTGTTGTATCATCAAATCAATGGCTTAGAGAAATGATTGGTGTAAGACTGTAGACCGTTTCAGATCCCCACATGATTAAACAGAATCTTGCAGATCGGTCCTTTGCTAAGTATGGAAATGATGCGAAACTCACGCAAGAGCTTTGGTGCTCAGCATCCTTCAACACAATCAAACAAAGATAGCAGATTTTAGAGTGGATGTGTTACTTCCACAGCATTCTCAGTAACTCAACAAACTGAGAAACTGACTTTGAAACTATGATTTCTATTTAGGGATTAAATCCTCCCGAGTCCTAAAATAAAATAAAATTAAAATCACTGGGAGTTGATGTACGTCTCGCAGCAGATGGAAGATGGACACTTTACTTATTCAATGTATTGGGGGGTTTACTTTGTCTTTGCCATTTGAGAAAAGCAGAACATTTTTAAACGTGTCTTATTAATCCATCAGTGCACCATGAACCGCTTAGTGAGAGGAATTTTTAGAATGTTTTGCTTTCCTCCCACCAAGATTTTATGTTCAAATGGGAAATTACAAGGTTAATAGCGAGACCGGTGGTTGTTTTCTTATATGCGCCTGTGTTTCTGAAAAAGTAAGAAGTAAAAAACACAATTCGTAGTTTGTACTACTAACTGATAGTAGTAAAGCGTTGGAGGAAGTTTGAAAAGAGTGCTGCCTTTGCTCACCAGCGTGATAAAATCTAGTTTTGAGGTTTGTCTTAGTAATTTCCTGCTCGCCTAGAAAGTGGCTTTGCTCTGCAGCACTATTAACCTACATTAAAACAGAAACAGGTTAAACTAGTACAATACATGCTTTCAGCGCGCAAAAGGACAGCTAGCGCTAACCTGTGATGTCAGGCCTGTGGCCTGTGAAGCAACCCCTCACGTTACCACAAACATCCTCATTATTTAAACTATGGTACTCCTCTGCTCTTATTTAAATTTGCCCAGAGGATATAAAACTCCGCCTCCGCACCGGACCGAGTACGGCAGGATTCCCATTAATAATCCTGACGACAAACTGGGAGCTAAAACCAAACGGAGAGGTTAAGGGTCAGGACGAGAGCCGCTGGCCGCAGCTCTGAACTGGCGCCAGCTTAAAAGTCTAAAAGTCTGTGTTTGCCTCTCTGCTTGTGCAGAAGGGATGCCTAACGCTGAGTAGCTTGTTCTGTAACCGTCTCCTGCCACCCCACCTTAGTTTGTTTAAGGAGCCGAGGGCTTGTTTGATTGCAGCTCAGTCAGATCGGCTCGCACGGTTTTAGCCGCCGCCGCTTAAGGTGCCACGATCCAGGAAAAAACTGATTAAGTGTTTATGTAAACACATGTTGCTCCAGTAGAGCTGTAAAAGAAAAAGTCATTAACTTATAAGTAATCAGCACTTAGGATTCCTAGAAAGCTCTCTTTGTGCTTCACTCTGTAACATCATTTCTTGCATTTAACATGCAGCTCTTAAGTCAATTACAGAAATGCAACCATGCAGCATTTTTAATGTTTGATTTTGAACTCGTCAAACTTTTAGATATGTTTTGTGTGTTCATTTGTTTTCTGGTGGAAACGGATGCATACACACACTTTCTAATGTCCATCTATCGTCTATATTTGCTTATTCTTGGATCACAGGATGTAGTTGATCATCGTTTAAGTGTTTTTTTTTGTTATTTAATTCAAATATTCTGCATAAGAGGCCACCATGAAATAACTAAATCTTTCACATTTTCACAGACCCGTATAAGACCCGTATATTTTATTTGCCATCTGGTAGATTAACCAGTGACAGCCGGTCGTTGGTTGTAGTACCGCTAACTTCATCCATTCACTTTGATTAGTAGCGCAGACAGAAAAAGTAAAACATCTATCACATGTACTTCAATGAGTATTTGTATACTATTGATTAATTTAGAAAATTTATGAAGATGCGTTAATCATTTTTGTAGCCAATTCTGAATCACTTTGTTCAATAAAGTATCACTCCAAAACAATAACGTAGCAAAGAAACAATGAAAAGGAAACATTTACTTATTATTACATATTCTAATATGTAATGAATTCAAATGTAAATAACTAGACATACATCTGTGTATGTTTGCTTTCATGAATTAATTTTTTAAAATCTATTTTTATTTACGAGTCATTTATTGGATTCTTTGGATCTTTTTGAGCACGAATCCTGACCAAAAATTTATTTCTTGCAGATCACACCGACAAACAAAATACTTTGCTTTCACAACCGTATCAGTCCAGAGCTTCTCGGTATGATTAGATCTAACACCATTTCCCCGTTCTGTTGTGAAAGCTTTCACAGACCAGTTTTACCAAACACAGACTGAAAGAAAAATTAAAACAGACGTGTAAAGCAGGTCCCTCTGAAGCTAAAGCTAGCTTCTCTCTCTCTCTGGTTTTATTGGTACAATTGTGGTTTCCCTGGTTTATTGTTCTTCACAGGCTCTTTTCAGGAAGAGTCACATTTTAAACTGAGCCTTTTTGCGTATTCAAGATCCGTTCCACTCACATCCCTGCATCACCTTTGTTGGCAACTCTTCCTCATTTTTCTTTAACTGAGCCAACTTTTAGGTTCGGCCGTGCGGGTGTGGAGTGCTACTGTCAGCATGAGAGCGGTGCTGCTGTCATCCAGCTCCAGTTCCTCATCAATGAGGTGCGTTGTCATCGCCTCTGCATTGTGCTCAATGCTCTTTTTTTTTAACTTCTTCTCTCAGTCAATCCATCTCTTTTCTCTTTTTATCTCTTTTTCATTTTCTTTTTATAGTAGCCCCTGTTAGTAGTGCTTTTAAAACCCAGATTAAGCAGTTATGCTACTGATCCAACCCACATTTCTCCTGTTATATTTTGTAAACATAAAACAGTGAGGGAAGCCAAGCCATGTGAGCTGAATGCTAAACATGCGTCTGTTTGCCACTGTCTCCACAGGGGGCGCTGGTGAGTGCCTTAGCTGATGACAGCATCCATCTGTGGAACCTGAGGCAAAAAATTCCAGCTATCCTGCATTCTCTCAAGTTTAACCGGGAGAGGTACAGAAACGTGTTCCGCTCTGTAAACAAAACTTAGATGCTGCAGTCACAGCCGGCTTCGTTCATAAAGCTTTGTGATGCGTTGGTAGTAATTTTATGCCTTATTTCAAGTTCCTTGTTTGAAAATTTCAACTTTTAACATGCAGGGAGTTTGACATTTTTTATGCTGCTTGTTGAGTCTCACATCAGTCCTTCCAGAAAGTTGTGACATTGCGATCCCAATTACCAATGAGAATTACGTTGTCATTTCAAAATTTTGCAATTTTCACCAGTCATTGCACCTTTTTCGCAAGATCTGACCAATCACCATGGTTTCTGTGTTTAATTCTTTTCTGGCCAATAATGGCAAGGCTGCTGAATTTTGACCAATAGGGTTAGCCCTCTTCTAATTTAACTTCCTGTTTCACGACGTCGCTTGAAGGACGAACCTGCAAGGTGAAGGATGTAAATAGTGAGATTTGCCAATTTTAAAAAAAATTTTTGCTTATGTTTTTGAGATGTTTTGTAGGATTTGGTTACACTGGATGTACAGTTAATTTTCACTTAGATGACCAGTATGGACTTTTTTTTGACTCCTCAGGACATAATTTTATTTTTATTAAGGTCCTTGAAAATGTTATTTTCACTTCAACTACTGTATTTTCTGGACCTTTTTTTTTCTTTTCATAATTTGGCTTTGGCTGGTGATTTGTTCACCAGAGCAACTTATAGTCAGGAAAATACGGTGATTATGTGCAGCTTTTTTGTAAGACCATGTTATGTCAAAAATATAACTTAAAAAAAAAAGAAGCAATGTCAGGCCGCAACAATCACAAAAAGGCATCGTAACATCCTGGAGGGACTGATGTATGGTGAGTCTTTTATCTCTAGTAATTTGTATTTATTTGTTTAGCTTAATTTTAGCCTTTTCAATGTGAACCTGAAGCTTTTTTTCCCCAAATGTTACATGGAAGTTGTTTCTAATAATGAAAAAGTAACATCTTGCTGTATTTCTACCACAGCTGCCCAGGTTGGCAACAATCCACCTAAAACACAATTCCTCGTTGTTTTGCTGCATCTTTTAAAATTCCCATGGTCTTTGAAAGTCCCATGAGACGCAAGCGGAGGCGGCAGGGGGGATGTTTGTTTAAAAACACGGCATCTGCACAATGAGTACATCCTATACTGTAAAAGTGATGTACGGCCCGGTGCGTCCTCCGCCCCGGTCGAGAAAAGACAGCAGTATTTATTCTGCTATTCCTCCCCGCTGAGTTATAAATAGTACGGGTTCATTAGTGTGACACAGTGCAAGGCCTTTGTAATTAAATTCTAGTCATTCAACGCTCCTTCCAGTTGGACCAGCGTGATTAGGGACAAGCGGGGGCCTTTTGATGGCTCTGACTCATGGGATAATGAAAAGCCTGCTGCTGATGCATCCTGATCTCTTGCAGAATCACATACTGCCACCTGCCCTTCCAGAGCAAATGGCTGTACATCGGCTCAGAGCGAGGAAACATCCACATTGTCAACGTGGAGTCCTTCACCCTCTCAGGCTATGTCATCATGTGGAACAAAGCCATCGAATTGTGAGTCTGCACTCCAGAGCGTTCTTCTCTCTTCCTCACCCTTTTGTTCCATTTGCATATCAGGCTGTCGCACCGGTGCAGCCGACACTCAACACAGGAAACTCCAAAATGCAGAGGAATGCGACTGGCTGTGCCTCCGCTGATATTGTGTCCCGTAGAGCTGATAAAGCCGTAGCTCTGATCAAGTGTAGCTGTGGCACAGGGGTGGTGATTATGCCATGCCAGGACTTGTGGTGGAGACTCCTGGAGGTGTTTGCTCCCTGATTTGACAGAACATGACAGGAAGTGCCCTCTTGGTGACCCCAGTGACCTAATTCTGTGACCCAAACACTCACTGTGATGATCCTATCTTTAATTTTTTTTAAAATTTTTTATTAAGTGACTTTTGACAACACAGGGTTACCTGTAGGACTTTTGTGACACGACGACTATATTAAATAACTACGCTACTGTTGAGCTTAGGATCAATTTCACAGCCTTCAACTTAAAAACTTTCTTCCGCCTTTTCTCTCCCTCTACTTCAGACCGCCATCTCTAGTTTTGCTTCACTCCTGAGAGCAGCGCACAGTAGCCGGCATCGCAGACAGACATGCAGGAGCCGACTTTGTTGCTCTTTCAAACTAAAGTAAATTTTAATGTTTCGTGTGGCGACTTTTATTTTGCCACCATTGGTTACATGGGGAGGAAACCCTGCAGTGTTTTGGTCAAATTTGATCTCGGTCTTGGGATAAATTCACGATCGGAAACTTTGCTCGCGGCACCGTTCCGTCGCCGTAAACATTGAATGGCAGTGAAAATGCGTGCCGAAAAGCTCCTGAGAAATGAAAACTTGGGCCGGTAGAAGCTCTTTTCAAGTAATTTTTTTTCCTCCCCTCCTGCGTGCCCACAAGCGAGCTAAAAAAAAATTGATTTTTAGACTGTGACTGGCAGCCGAAATGAGTAGCAGACGCCGAGGTGTGTGTTTGAGTGCGAGGCTGCAGGTGAAATCCGATAAATTGCTGCTTTAGATCTCAGAGTTGAAAGTGTCAGAGCAAAGTGTGCCATCCGTGAAGGAAACAGCCACTGAAGATGGGAAATGATTTTTGCCTCGCTGCTTGTGAAAATGGAAAAGAGAAGATGTAGTGTGAAATGTGAAAGATAATTCACAGTCATTTCTTTGTAAAAGGCTCGTCAGATCTCTGACAGAAATGTCTCTTTCTGGGCTTTTTAGCTCCGTGGCTCGCCTCTCTTTTCTTGTGCTGCTACTTATTAAGTGAAGGAGCCCTGCTAGTAAAATAATTACAAAGTTCGAACGTCTCTTCATGTTTTGGGAAAGTTGATAGTTATGACATGGATTTGCAATTTTGCCTCTTTGCACCATTGCATTTGACTTGGATTACTGCTGTTAACTTATATTTAAAGAGTGGAGCTGTGAGTTTAAGTAAACGGGATCAATTGAAATATTCCTTATGCTATGTGAGTAATTATGTCCATTGTTTTTTAAGATTGTGCTTTGACATGTTAAGACATGTCCAAGGCATCAGCGACCCGTTAAAGACGCACACAAAAACCTTAGAGCACGTTGTTCTTAGGAAATCAGTGATTTAATTTCTTCAGTGATTTTTTTTCCTCCTTTTTTTTACTTCCTTTTCCATATTTAAATGTTCATTGCATATTTTGCAAATGAACATTAGCATGTTTGAGAACTCCTACAGTCTCCCGTGGCAACCATTCAGCTGTGTAAAACGACAGGGTGGACTTAGCTCCGCCTTCGACAACGAAGCTCCTCCTTGGGCCTGTAGTTTCCTCACAAAGCATCAGTCAAATTTCTTTGATAAATTTAGCATTTTTATAATAATAGTTATAAAAATGGTGCTATGTAGCAGGGAAATACATAATACTTTCATTTAATTAAAAAAAAATTGTGAACTTGTGCTATTGCACCAGTATGTACAATTTAAGGATTTTTTAAATGCATTATTTGCCTTGACTTGTTAAAAGATTGATATTTATTGCATTTTCTGATCAGATAAATGCCATCTAGCCTCTGTAGTTTATTAATTAAATCAAGCACTATTTAATTTTAGGCCTAATTTTAGCACATGAACACTACTCGTCTTATTCAGAACATTTACTTCAAAACAATTTCCTAAACTGGCAAAACATCAAGCATAATGTTTATCCCAGTAGAAATATAAATAAAAATTTGCAATATCTGTTTTTTCTTTCCTTTCCGTTTTTTCCCCCCCAATATTGTGCAGCTCTAATAAGTGACGGCAGAATAGCTGCTTGTGCAAAGAAAGAACTTTTCTGTGCAGCCGTCCAAATCCTGAAAACCAGAGGTGGGCGTCTCGTCACTGGAGCCTTCAATCAGCAGCTATCTTAATGAATCCACAGCGGAGATTGCTTTTCACTTACAGAGAACTGAAGGCACAACAAGCCACAAACAGGCCGCAGCCCTTCAAGCGTTTCATTAAAGAACCTTATTATTCATAAACACCAAAGCCTCTGGTTAATAACGGATTCTCATGCAAAGTCTGAAAAGTCACCTTTTTTTAAGTCAGAAGCTAAGAATCAGTCGTGTTTCGAATGCGGTTCGGACTCATTTACGACGGCGTGCAGTCGCTTTCATCCAGGTAGTGTGTGCCGTCTGCGTGCTTTCATCGTGTCAGCTGCCTGTTTAAGCCGAATCCTCATTAGGCGGCGGCGGCGGCTGGAGTTCATCTTCTGGTCTTTCTCTTGTTTCTACTCACTGCGACATCTCTGTCTGTATTGACTCATCAGCAGCAATGAGATCATTAGCCACCGGAGCCAGACCACACTCAGAGGCAGCAACACGTTCTTCAGGCCAGATCTTCGCTTTCCTCCGTGCCCCTCACTCCGTTGCCTCGGTGATCCTGTCTCCACGCAGCATAATCTGCCACAGACCCCCGTACTCGCTCTGTTTCTCTCTCATGTGTCATCTCTCTTTCTGTAGTTCACTGGTGCTTTTTTTTCTTTTTTTTTCTTACCAGGATATTTTGTTTTACCTTTGTGCGAGCCAGTCAGTGTTGCTTGTTATTTTTTATTTTTTTCCTTCACCTAATTGCCTCATTATCTGAACTAGGCTTATGAAAGCTGCCACAGTTTCTCTGTCAGTGTCTAGCTCTAAAATGTAAGATGCACATCATGTCTGACCATGCTTCAAAATGTCCTTAGATTGCGTTAAAATGCGTGTTGCTGTTCTGTTGCAGATCCACCAAGACACACCCAGGGCCTGTTGTGCACATTAGTGATAACCCCATGGACGAGGGGAAGGTAACTTATAAATTAAAACACTCAACAATTTAAAAAGTGTGTCCAAATCTATTTTATCCCAATATCTATGTGTGTATTCTATATGTGTATGATTATGTGTAGTTTTTCCATCATTTTCATTCATTTCTTTGTAATCGAATTGCATAAAACCACCTTTCTGGACATAAGAAGGCATCTTATTGTTTTTTTGTTTTTTTTTTCGGGATACATGTTTTTGACTTGTTTTACTGTGTTTTACAGCACTTAGGTCTTAAGTATGTTTTGTAAATAATCTGACATTGACTGTTTTTAGCGTGCTATAAATGCTGTAGCGCTCCTAACAATCAGTTGTAAATCATAACATTTTCATTTAAACATTTTAAATGTTTTTTTGTTGTTTTTTTTGGACATTTTTCCTAAAACTGTTCGTTTTTCCCAATCAAATAATACCATACTTTATTACTTTTCATGTCATAAAGTATGTCCTCAACTCTAACGATGCATTTGTGGAACGTCGGGGATGAAATCCGGTTTAATTTTGCTTTTTCTCTTCTCATTGCAGCTTCTGATTGGATTTGAGTGTGGGGTCGTGGTGTTGTGGGATTTGAAGTCCAAGAAAGCTGACTACCGCTACAATTATGACGAGGTGAGGCGTCTCCTTTCACTTTTGCTCAGTTCTTGTGAGCGAACCGGTTCGGTCCGGCGTGTTTGGACTTGTTTCGTTTCCGTCTGAATGACAGCTCCCAAATAGTTTGAGACATAAAACCTGACAGAGCTGCATGTCAGTGGAATGACGAAGGGAAAATAAAACAAGATTGGAAATCATTGAGCAAACGGCTCAGGAACTGATTACCTCCCTTTGTAAGGATCAACAGGCTTTTACATCAACACTCCTTGAAGTTTGTCAATATTTTGTCTCATAACTTCGACAAACCTCGATGTATTTTAATACATTTTGTGTAATAAACCAGCACAAAGACGTCTGTAATTGTGGCGGGAAAGGGAAAACATACTAGACTGTCAGGTTTTTGGTACAAGTGTTCATGTTTTTACCAATGTGCCGTGAATTTGTTTTTAGCCCCCTTTACTGTGACGCCCCTAAGTGAAATCTAGTTCAACCAATTTCCTGATTAAGTAAGAGTTTACCTCTTAAGTAATTTAATTTCAGTCTAAATCCAGATGTTAGAGAGCATTAGTGAAAATCATCATGAAGACACTGAGATAAATAGTTTTGAATATCAGTTTTCTGATTTTATTTGTATGATAAAAAAATCATGAACTTTTTGTGTTCCTCTAAAGCCACTTTTTGTGGATGTAGTCTTATGAAATGTAGGAAATCTGGGAGTCTGATTACTTTTGCAATGAACTGCATGCAAGAAGATGCCAACCACTACTTATAAAAATGCAACAAACGCCTATAGAGAACCTAATTCTGACTTTCCATTTGGTGGAGCACAATGTTACACATCTTAACGTTGCGCCTCTGTGTCTCTCAGGCGATCCACTCAGTTGCTTGGCACCACGAGGGGAAACAGTTTGTCTGCAGCCACTCCGATGGCAGTCTGACCACGTGGAATATACGCGCCCCGGCCAAGCCTGCCCAGATCATCACGCCACATGGTAGGAGCTGTCGCGCACACACACACGCACGCAAGCACACACACACACAGACATGTTTTTACGTGCAGCGAGGCATGTTGTGTGTTGAGGGCGTCGATTCTTTAAAGTTCTGAAACTGCTTCTCCTGGCTTCTAACAGGAAAACAGCCTAAGGATGGAAAAAAGCCAGAGCCGTGCAAGCCTATCCTAAAAGTGGAGTACAAAACTACAAGAGCTGGGTAAGTGTGATGGCAGAAAGCTCCCACCCTTCCTGTGTCTGCTCGCGCCTGGATCCATATCCTGTGTTCAGAGGCGCCTTTCCTGTTGTTCTGCATAAACCAAACACATCAGTTTGGATGACGGCGTCCTTATTGTAGATGGAAAGCTGGAAAGGTGCCTATCGTCAGCGTTGGTGCTCTCAGAGGTTGTTTTGATTATGTAATGAATGATGTTTCCTTATGATTGGTTGTCACATGCTTTATGGTAGTCATGTTGTGATCTCTTTTATTGGAGAAGTGGTTTAGTAAAGCAGAAAGTCCAAGAATTCTGAAAAAGTCTTAAATTCATCCACCTGAAAATAAGGCCTTGAAATGTCTTAAAATCACGTATCTGAAATTAAGGCCTTAAAATATCTTTAAAAACATGTATCTGACATTAACGCCTTAAAATGTCTAATTCACATATCTGAAATTAAGGCCTTTAAATGTCTTAAATTCATTAAAAAATTAAGTTGGTCTTAAATACATTAATGACAGGTCTTAAATGTAATCATTTCACATTTTAATCTTGTATATTCTATGTAGTTTTCTTTTTTCTCAAGGGAACTGCTAAACTTTGAGTTCTGCACAGACATCCTCACTATGTTTTGTGACTCAGTGTTGTTGTGGCTACCGGTAACTAGCTGCTAATATACCCTTGCTTGCTAGCTAGTTAGCTTATTTTGTTTGTGTACATCCATCATGGGTGTGTGCGAACTTGTCTCCAGTTGGCTGGATGATGTTCATCTTAGCCACTGGCTCACTTCTGTTCCCAATCCATTCAATTTATTTATTTGTGATTTTCTTTTGTGTTTTTTATCATGTTGCAGGTCTTAAATTTCACTCATAATGGCCTAAAAAAGGTCTTTAAAAGTCTTGAGCTTAAGTTGGTCAAGCATGCAAAAACGCTATAAAGAGGAAATGGACGCTTTGCTATGTCAAGGTCAAAAAGTAAAAAAAATAATAAAAAAAGAAAGAAAACTTGAACATCCTCACTGAAAGTGATCTAGTTATCTCACTTTTTTCCTCAGGTATTTGAGGACAGGGATTAATTAGTTGTTATGATTAAAAAGTAGGATTCTCCTGAAAAAGGGGGCCAGATACTCTCAGGAGAAGGTGCAACAGTAAATTTTGTCCCTCCTCACCCATTTACCACTGACACGACCTGGTCCTTTTAATATTTACAACAGTGCTACTGTAACTGAGCGAGCCGTAAAGTTCTTTGTGTGTTTTTGCCGTTACCAGTGACCCGTTCATGGTTCTGTCCGGAGGGCTGTCGTACGACACAGTGGGGAGGAGAGCCTGTTTGACCGTGATGCACGGGAAGAGCACTGCCGTCCTGGAGATGGACTATCCCATTGTAGATTTCCTAACGCTCTGCGAAACTCCATATCCAAACGGTGAGTTGTGAAAGCTGTCTGCAGCAGACTTGCTTCATTTCCATTAAAAGTCACACAACTTCAATCATTTATGTTCATATTTTGCTCTCATTTCATTCTTGCCAGACTTTCAGGAGCCTTACGCTGTGGTGGTCCTCCTCGAGAAGGATTTAGTTGTAATAGATCTTGGACAAATTGGGTAATTATTTACCGCCTTTAAATGTAAAAAAAAAAAATAGTAGTATTCTAGGATTGTGTTTGATTTCTCTCTGCATGGTTTGATATAAGAACACAAAAGGCAAGTTTCAAGTATCATTATGAGCTTTTGACTGTAACTAATGACTTATGTGTACTGTTGAATAAGTTCAACAAATAGTTTTTGCCTCAACAAGATGTCCAAACGTTTTTGCCATGAGGAAAATAACTACATCACTACAGAGACATTGTTCTGCGATAAATTTCTACCCTGGTAATCTGTTTTTAGTTGGTAAAATCAACGGAAACCCAGTCATGTAATAATGCAAGGGTGTAAAAATGACGAAAATGTTTCTGCTGTGGAATCACACCTGTAATGTCTGGAGCTGCACAGGGGACAATGGGAATCGCTAATCCTTGACCAGTGATCGGTTTTAAAATAAAAAATATAGTCTTTTTCCAACAAGGCTTGTTTTTTGTTAAGGTTTGGCTGCCATAGCAACAATAACCTTCTGTGTGGAAGCCGTCACTGGTTGAAGAAAACTTGAAATTAGTTTTCTTTTTAATTTTAATTTTAAAATCAGTAAGGTATTAATTATGTCAGAAGTATGTATTCAAAGTTAAATTTCTTTACTATGACACGTTAAGGCTGCGAAAGAGTGAGAGAGAGCAAGGCTTTGAGTAGCTAAGAGCAAATTTGTTCTGACATTTTTAACTTTTAACCTCTGCCTGTCATTGAAAATTGCAGATTTGGTAATGTTGGCAGCTCTTTGTACATTTTATATGCAGTTAAGCAATTGAATAATTTTCTCTGTAATACACACAAAAAATTGCTGCCTTAGTAATGCTAACCCTGCTAATTGCTAAGACGCTAAAGCCAGTTTAGTAGGTGCTCAGTCATTTTTTTTTTAAATATTCCTAATCTGCTGTTCTACAGCAACTGCTCTCACACAGCGACACACATCGTCAAGGTTTTAAGAGAAATCAGAAATAGAAGATTTAACATTTAAAATAAGATCAAGCAAATTTCAACATCTGTCAGCAAACTTTGATTGGTGCATCTCTAACTTTCTCATTTAAAGATACTTATAAGTTACAGTTGTGTTTAAAAAAAAAAAAAAAAGAGCAGGGATCAAATATAGAAGTCATTATTGGCATCTTTGAAAAAGTTTAATTATCAACAAACCCAAGCAGCATTAGATCACGCAAACTCTTAAACTACCTTGAAACATGTAATATTTTCCTTAAGTTATTTTCACACGTCAACAGTTTTTGTTTATCGTGACAGGTATCCGATATTCGAGAGCCCTTACCCTCTCTCCATCCACGAGTCGCCGGTGACGTGTTGCGAGTATTTTGCCGACTGCCCCTCTGAACTCATCCCTGCACTTTACTCTGTCGGCAGCCGGCAAAAACGACAAGGCTACAGCAAGAAGGTGATTCACTCCTCTTTGTTAAACGGACCTGAAATTGTCTCTCCCGTTGTAGCGTTTGGGTTCGGAGACACAGTGTCTAACGGGAAGGCAGCAAGAGAGGGAAATCTTGTGGCAGATACAGTAAATAATTTGGCCTGAGTCAGACGGGTAACGATCATAATTTAATCAGTTTTCTCCTTTTTACAGGAATGGCCCATTAGTGGTGGAAACTGGGGCCAAGGCACACAGACTTACCCAGAGATTATCATCACAGGGTCTGTAATTATTGACCAAATTAAACAATCTGTCAGTGTTTGCCTTTCATTTCTGGAGTTGCAACTTACATAGCGTGACCATTTTTTCCCTGGTTCTCTTCAAAAACAGGCATGCTGATGGGTCAATCAAATTTTGGGATGCTTCTGCGTGTAAGTGTTTTTTTTCTGATTGTTCATACACACATAGTCAAAAAACAAACAATCAAAAAACTGAACACCTGTTACTAGATTTGAATTCACAAATATAGCTGAAACAACTGGCTAGTCAAATCAAAGGTTGTCATTTAATGCTGTTTTTGCTTTATTTTAGTTTTATTTTTAACCAAAAATGCAAGATGTGAAAATATTCACACGCTCTTTTAAGAAATCACCGGTAAAAACTTTCCCACCGTTCCAACGAGTTATAAAGACTCAGCTTTAAGTCTGGCACACGAAGCGTGTTTTGACTTTACAAAAGCTGAAAGGGAAAAAGTAGACTCTGCGGTGGATAGACAAGTGGGGGGGGGGAGTCCAACCTAAGTGCTGTGGCTTCACTCACTGTCAATCATTGCGGTGAAAAATAGTGTCTTGGAGGTTTGTCACCCCCCCACAGGCGCATTCTTTTGTAAGTGACACACCTTCAAAATTGAACTAAAACATAACAAGAGGAAACAAGATCTCTGAGAATCCATTTGAATCAGGGTTTGAAACCGGAGATTTTGTGGGAAAGTTTGTTCCCAACTTCAGACTTAAATATTCCAGAGTCTGAGTAGAACAAACATGTTAGATTTCATGGAAAAGCCAGTTTTTTGTTTTTAAATGTACTGAGTAACAAAAACGTCACCAGAAATGGTCAGATTGAGGCCTTGTTCTGGTTCTTCTAAAGTGCGTCATTAACTTCATGTTTCTTTTCCTGAAACTGCTGGTAGTTAGCTGTATTCCTCTCTCTCTGTTTTCAAAGTAATGCTTCAAGTGCTGTATAAGCTGAAGACTGCCAAGGTGTTCGAGAGGGCCCGGGGTAAGGAGGAGAAGCCGAGCACCGACATCGTGGACGAAGACCCGTTTGCCATCCAGACCTTGTTCTGGTGTCCAGAGAGCAGGATGCTGTGCGTGGCTGGAGTTTCTGCTCACGTCATCATCTACAGGTTCAGCAAACAGGAAGTCACCACTGAAGTTGTTCAGGTAGATGCATGAGAACCAATCCTTTTATCACTACTTTCCATTTCTGGCTTGCAGTGGCTCCTGTACTGAGGATGCTCAGATTTTATAGATACTTGGGATGCAAATAATTACTAAACCTATGATTAACTGTCGATTTTAATTGTTTTTTAAAAAATTAAAATTAGTTCCCATTGATTAACTGATGATGTCTGCCAGTTTGGCTGCCATCCAGCAGAGGGAGCTGCTGGTCATCCTTAAGCGGAGCCAGTTGATACAGAAACAAAGATGGCGGGGCCATACCAGAAAGAGAAACAGTCTGGTGTGGGATAAAAAATGGACTTTATGTGGTTCTATTTCGAAATATGAACAATTGTTTATCTTCTACGAAGGCAAGGATGTGATGGGAAGGTGGAGAGCATAACAGAAAAAAATTGCAACATGATAGAAAAACATGATGCCAATAAGAACGGTTGATTTTTGAACTACATGAAGCAAAGTTTTAACATTCCTTCAAGAGAAACCACAGACGGTACTTCTGTATGAACATCTCTCTGTTCGTGTTTGTCATATTTCATTCTTTTTATATTTTATTTTTCTACTTGGCAATCTTAGAGGTTCCTGATTTATTATGGATTATAAATATGTCTAAGTTTAATAGACATTTTCTGTTTATTCAGTCTCTACGTAACAGAGTCGACACAAAATACTGTTAAAATCTAAAGATTTTTTCTTTTAAATTCAGCATGAAAATTTTAGCCTGTATGTCGTAGAAAGACAGTCGGCCTTATTCATGCAAGAGGAAATTTGGGTTTTCAAGAAAATGGCTGTCAGTCAATCGATGACTTACATCCCTGATACCTGACGTTACTTTTAATTTGTGTGTTTGTTTCAATTTTCTTGCGGTTTATGAAAATCATCTTCTGTAATCCTGCAAATAAGAGAGGTTGTTTTTGACACAAGCTCTCCTCTTCCGTCTCGCGTTCAGCTGCTGGAGGTTCGGATGCAGTGCGAGTTCAGCGAGGTCGACTCCCCGGATCCGGGGGGAGAGCAGACCCCCACCCTGCCGACCCCCGCAGCTCCCTCCAGCCCTCAGGAGGCCGAGCCCCTGAACCAGCTCACTGCAGGAGTCAACTCCTCCGAAGGAGCCAGAGACAACATACCATGCCTTCAGTACGCACAGTGTTTTTTCTTTTTTTTTTTCTACATGGTTAATGTCTTTGCTGCTTTAAAAAAAAAAAAAAGGCGTCAACAAACTCATAAAAGGCGATGCAGTCATCAGATGACTCCCTCTGGAGGTCAGCGGTGAAATGATCCCGTCTGTAAAGAAATGTTAGAAATAGTAAAAATGCCTCGGCAGCAAAAGACCGAAAGGGGGAATGAGGAGATTTAGTCGTGAGTGTGGCCTAACCCTGCGGGGGAGAAGAAGAGGAAGGATAATTCATGGTGGTGTAAAGTGCAGTCTGCTGTCTCATCCCGCTGTGTGTTTGATGCAGGGTGCGGAGCTCCCCGCTGAAGCAGTCTCCGGGCTACCAGGTGGAGCTGGTGGTCCAGCTGGTGTGGGTGAGCGGGGAGCCGCCTCAGCAGATCACCAGCCTGGCAGTCAACTCCTCCCTCGGCCTGTGAGTGTTCACACATCACGTCTCCACACAGTTCCTGTGTACTTCCTGCTCAAATATGGGATGTATTCTGAATAAAATACGGAACAGAACCAGAAGACCCGACAGGTCTGGAAGGTTGATACAGCAGCAGATCTTTAGTGTATTGTAGCACTAAGCCGTTCAGCAATTTATAAACTAACTACAGTATTACTGTCTTATTCTCTGAGCTACAGGGAACCAGTGTAAAATAAGCCACACCCACTAACTTAACAAAAAAAAGTTACACATATGTAGGTCACGCTTATCTGTAAGCCGCAGGTGTCCATGTTGTAACATAATACGTATTCACAGAAAGATATAAATGTCTATATTTTTTCACTTTTAATGAAATAGGTACCAGTAATATACAAATGCATACTGTCAATGCTTTTTCCAAACAGTTCCTTTTAACATGGCTGCTTAAAAAAAGAAGTCATTGATCGTCATCTTCATTTTCCTCCTGCGCACCAAAACCACTGAAGTCGTCTTCATCTGTGTTGAAATTAAACTGCCATGCACACCTCAGTTTGTTTTTATTTATGCAGTGCTGCACAACACATCTTGAGGTACTTTACAAAAAACGATGGTGTCCCAGTTACCAAACAGTACAGTGAGTTCAGTGAATTATTTAAAGTAGTTTGAAAAGTTTCTGTCTTATGAAATGTAGGATCGCATCAATTCATCTGAAACTAAGAAAACGTCGCGGTTTAGTGTTTGTTTAGCAGTAAGTGGAACATTAAACCACGTGTTTGAAGCGTTTTTGCCCAATTATTTTGATTATGGGATTTGACAAAATGTTTATTGCTTGTTTCATAATTGGTGACGATTTTCAGACGTAAAACACAGAACTGCCTTGCTGCTGAGATGTGTTATAAATAAACTTACGCCTTAAAATCCACTGAAGTCGATGAGATGACAAAATGGGAGAGGTTGGAGGCTTGCCTGACCCCCCGGTCCTCTGCTTCTCTCCGCCTCTCAGCGTGGTGTTCGGGAACAGCAACGGCCTGGCGGTGGTGGACTACGTCCAGAAGACCCTGCTGCTCAACCTGGGCACCTCGGAGCTGTACAGCCCGTCGGACCCCTGCCAGAGGCAGCCCCGCTCCCCGCGGAAACCACGCCAGCCTTCTGGAGGTGAGGCAGCGCTCCCACCGGTTAACACCTCTGTCTCGTTTCTCTCCCGCTCTGTGCGCATCGCTAAGTACCGCAGCACAGCCGCTCCCAGATCAGCGGCCCTGATGTCTCTCTGTAAAGCCAGACTTGATCAGGCGGCTTGAGGTGGAGTTGGACGGACGGAGCTGATGGTTGGCAGCTGCCCTGACTTCACACCGTGAGCACGGCCCCCTGCAGTAGCTTCTCTCACTCAACAGGGGGCATCACTTACAGGTTCTCCATCTGTTGAGTAGGACAGTGCAAAGACAGCAGAGCGGGTGCATGTCAGTAACGCTGCATCATAACCAAAATTACCTTTTGATTCCTTTATGTGATAAAAATGTTACGTCAGCTTTTCTTACGTCCCTGTTAAAAATCTTGATGTCTGCCTACATTCAAGATTGTATTTTTTTTTCTTGGAATAAAAAAACAAACCTAATTCCAAACGCGGTAGCATGGAGGAGCAGATACAGATTTCTGTTGCCAAACAGAGCGACTGCTCTCCATTCAGCCTTCATGTTATCTGGTGAACATCAAACTCTCACGCATGGCTCAAGATACAGTTTCATTTTAAATAGCTCCTCATGTTCCTGCACCTTCTCTGAATTTAAAATACATTAAAAAATGTTTTTGTTTTTGCTCTGTTTAAACTTTCACACCAAAGAGGCTTTTTGTTACTGCAGCCTTGTAGTGTTCATGTGTGCTGAAAAAAAAAAAACACCAGTTCAGTCACCACCTGATTTTTTTCTTAGGCCTTGTCCACCTATAGCCAGATATCAGGGAAAACAAAGAGATTTTTATGCGTTTTGGCCTTTCATCCACATCAAAACTCTGTTTTATATAACTACAAATGATTATTTGGAGAAACTCTGACCAAAGCGAAGATTTTGAAAAAACTGTATTTGGGGGGGAAAACAGAGATTTAGGGTCCAGTGAACTTACAGCCTGCGACAAATAATGCACCAACATATTCACATGCTTGCTTTGATGTGATTCACAGTTATTAACTTCATGTTCTAACACACTATTTAAAAAGAGTTCAGCCAATATACCTTTCCCTATATAAGAACCTCCTGGCTCCATGTTTAACTCCTAACTGGAAGTCGTGACTGTTTTGAAGCAATCTGATTGGCTTACATAGGTTTTAGCTTTGCGCTACACTGCCCCCTATAGGTCTGGCATGTTTAAAACGACGCTCAGTAGTCGTGTGGGTTCATGTGGATGAAAACCTTTCTGACACCGATCCTGTGTGTGCGATATTGTTTAAACAATGTGACAGTGATATTTGTTTTCTGTCTGTGTGTGTAGCTATCGCATCTCAAATATTTAGCTAGTTACAGTTATAACAGTAAAAAGCTACTTACTATTGTAGTAGTTCAATCTGATACCAGTGCATCCTTTTTATTCTATTCAGAGATGAATTCAGCAGCAGGCCACAGAGAATCTGTGCTATTTTTTTTTTTTATTTACACTTCTAATTTTCACTCATTTTTTTTGTTCTGTCTCAATGGTTTTCAATGTTTTTGTTGGTCTCTTTGTGTGATTTTTGAGAAAGACATTCCAACTGCTTCGTCTCACATGTCCAGACTTTCTAACTTGTATTCTCAGTCTGTGAAAAAACTGCGCTCCTCTCACTTCCGTAAGTCCCATTGTGTCAGATTTTTTTTTATTTTTTTATTTTTTATCCCCTTCCCACACGATTGTTTTGCTCTTGGAAGCTTTCCCTCTCCCTTGTTAAGATACACTCCCTGGTTTTGATTCAGAGCTGCCGCTTCAGATCTCCAAAACTCATGATTTGAGTTCTCAGCAGTGAAATAAGGGGGGAGGAGTTTTCTTAGGCTTAAAGGTCATTTAACCAAAATCAGGCTGTGTATCTTTAAACCTGGCTTTCAGTGTTAGTAGAGAAACAATACCGACCTGGTTAAATTATTAGCATTTGGTCCATATTTGGTGTAATGTACTAGTTGCCATCCCTGCAGCTTTTCTAATAGTTGACCCCTCCGATCAGACGTAGGATTGTTTGGGCATTTCTAAGGAGTAAATTGGGCTAATATTTTTTTTTCCCAATCATTATTTCTGCAGGATTTTGCGACTCCAACGACGGGTCTAACAACTCAGAGGACCGATGCAAATCACCCACATCAGGTAAGCCACTTAGCTAAAAAAAAAAAAAAAAAAAAAAAACGAAAAGTTTTTTTTTTTTTTTTAAAGAAGCATTTTTCCCCAAATGCTCCCATCTATCACCCAGGATCTACCTCACCCTGCAATTCAGACGATGAACGAAAACAGAACTTCATAGAGAAGGGTACCGTATCTTTCAGTGCATGCGCCCTCTTCACTCCAGCAAATCATAAATGGCTGAAGACGTCTGATTTGTCCTTTTTCCAAACTCCCTACCCCCAAAACCTCATTTCCAGTGAAGTTAAAAAGCAGACGCTTTTCCAAGACGGTTGCCAATGACTTTGGTACTGTATCTTTCACGTGCATTCTTCCTTCACTCACCGTTTCTCTCTCCATGAATGACGGCGCTCTAACCAAACTTTGCCTTGACCCTCTGCCGGTCTGTGCCTAACGTGGCAATGAAAGACAGATTTTCAGTGGAGACGTGGATTTTTTTTTTTTGTTTGTTTGTTTTTTGCTGATCACAAAAAAATAATCCTGTTGCTTCTATTGATTGCATGACAGGGTGCCTTTCAGATTTCAGCCTTTCTTTCAGATTTCCTATTCAAATTCTCTTCACGCTCTACAGATTATTGCTTGGGGATGTGATATCTGACGCTTTTTACTTCCCGTCCCCGAAAGAAAGCCGTAGAAAATCTGCCTCGATATTTGTGTCACTAACCACTTGGATTTTGAGTTCTCTTCGATCGTCGACGCTCGCTGTATTTCTTTCCCTTTCCAGGGTTTCGATTCAGTGTGATCTTTTGGCTATTCGCTCATTTCTTTTTTTTTTCTTTTTTTTTTTTTCCCCTTTTCACCTACTCTCTGTGCATAACAATGTTCAGTGAATTATAATTGTCTTATTTCTCAACTGCTTCTTGCTTCGTTTGACAGTGCCGGCTCCTTTGCAATGCTTTTCTGCTTCGTCTGCATTCTGACGGCGGTTCTGAGGGTGGTTGTGGACTAAGGCAACTTTTGGGGGATTCATGTTTGGGAATGGCAACACTCCTGGTAGCAGAAAAAAAAAATCAGTTACTTTTTTTTTTAATATAAAAACATTTTTGGTTGATATTCAGAGTCTTGTTACAATCAAGACAATTTGGCATAAGCTGTACGCACTTTTAGGATAAGTTTTAGGATAAAAACGTATTTGGGCTTCATGAAAAACCAACCTGATGCGGTGCATAATTGTGATTTAGGAAGTTAACAAAATGGTTTTACAAATGTTATTTTCAAAAGAAATCTAAACATTGTGGCGTCTTTTTGCAGCCGTGCGCCTTCAGACGTCACCTGGTAGCAAATTGAGTCCACATGCGAAGAAGAAGATTGTAAAACGAGATCGCACCTAGGCCTGTCACAATAAGTGATACATCAATTAATCGCACAATAAATTAAAGCAAACGCAATAATTTCCATTTGCATGATTTGTTGTTTTTCTCTTTTATCCATCTCTTTCTACCATAAACTCGGCCCTACATCGTCCCTTTTTTTGAAGAACAATTTTGTTAAAGAGACTTTATAAATAAATTTTGGTAACGCTTTCTTTGAAGAGGTGTGTATAATACTGACATAAGACTGTCATAAACATGACATAATGTCTGTTATGAACATGAAGGAGTCTTTATGAATGTTTATGACTGTTGTCATGAAGTGTCATTCGGTAAATAAGGACACTTTTAATGCGAAGGTGTTCTAAAAGCTGCATTAAAAGTCTATTAAGAGTGTAAACTTTGCATTATTCAGTAAATAATGACACTTTTAATGCAAAATTCCTCTAAAACTTGCATGAAAAGTAAATTAAAAATGTCAACTTTGCATTAAAAGCATATTTACTTCATGACAACAGTTGTAAACATTCATAGAGACTCCTTCATGTTCATAACAGGTGTTATGGCATGTTTATTACAGTGTCATGTCAATCTTATGCACACCTCTTGAAATAATGTTACCTTAATTTTTTATTTAATTTGGTTATTTAAAATGTCTTCCAGTTCCTGTTAAATCTTCATTAGACCTTAAAGTTTATAAATCTTACACAATGCGTTCTTGCATTATTAAGCCATGACTATCATATGATCTCAAAGCAATAATATTATCGTTTATTGCAATAACTTCTTGGACGATTCATCTACCAACAAATTTAGTTAGTTGCAACCTGTGAACGTTTCTCGGTTCAGTTCCTCTCATGAAAACCCGCCTCAGCACGGTGACTCTGGAGGAGCTGCAGAGATCCGTCTGTCAACAAGACAGTACTTAGTTATTTGTGCACATTGCAAATCTGAAAAAAGCTGACCTTATTGTTGCCGCACTTTTCAGATTTTTAGCTCCTTTTTCTTCCATCAATTACGCACCATTTTATGTTGGTTTCATATAATCCCAGTTTGAAAATTTTAAATTTTGCGGCTGTGCAATGTGAGAAAGCTGACGGGTCCACAAGCGCCTCCTGGAGAACCGAGCCTCAACAGTTGTCCTACAGTTTGTACCAAATGATTGTTTTCCTGAATGTTTGATGCTGTAACTGTTGGACAAGTGCCTCTAATTCCTGATGGCTGTGATTTATCTGAGCAGGTGCACAAAAGTCCCTCCTTTTAAAAATTAGGGGTATTTGTTTCTCCTTTTTTACAGCCAAGATGTCGCGGAAAATTAGCTCGTCTGGTGAGCAAAAGCTAGATCTGGGTAAGCCAGCAAATGAACTGAACAATTTTTGCTGTTTTAACTTCTTTTTTCCCCCCTTATTTTAACAGGAATTGTAATTATTTTGTTTTATATTAACTTTAAAGATGTAAAAAATATATATATATGTATGAGAGTATTGCAGAGTGTTTGTGTGACTTTAAAAGTGCTGCTGTGTTTTGCACCGTAACTTGAGATGAACCCTGTGTGTGTCTGCCCCGGACGCAGAGGATCGCTCCCACCGCTGGTCCCCTCGGTTGTGTAAACGGCCCTTTGATAGTATGAAAAATGGCAAGCTGGTGGCCAGGATGACCCTGAAGTTGAATGTGCATAGAACTAAGTCAGACCCGCAGCGATGTGAGTGGACCGGTCGCTGCCGGACTTCGGCTGGAGTGGGATAACTTGTACTAATCCCCACAAACGAGGGCTTTTCATTGTGAAAATGGATAACACGTGACACTAATCCTCTCACGGTGATCGTGTCCTGTTTCTTTTCGAGAAAGTTCATGTCGCTTGAGCGCACGTGGCTTTTCCAGAATCTTGCTTTTCCTGTTTCCAGTCTCTCCCTCGAGAAGAACTCGGGTGAAGGGTATTACCTTTCCCCCTCGCTTGGTTTTTCTGTGGAGATCCCCCTCAGTAACTTTTTTTTTTTTTTAAGAAGATGATCAAACATGTGCTTCGGTTGAAGCTTTTCACATTGAGATTGTCGGATTTTAAACCAGCATAAGCAAATTGGGACAAAAGAAACGCATCTCAATGTCCAAAAGCCCTCTGGTCTGTCCTTAACAAAGGGTTTGCTGTGTGTTTTCTGCCTGGTAATTTATAAATGAGTCGGGAGGTGTGTTTTTACCGAACATCTAACCTGGTTTCCTTCTTGCTTGGTAACATGTGAACCAGCTTTCTCTTGCTGTCTAACTTGAATCACTTCCTGATTTTGTCTCCGTTTGGTTTTTCTTTTTTTGTTCATCTGCAAACCTGCCGTCTAGATGGGAAGGATAACGCATTCACCCGCTCGCGTAGCTCAAGCGTAACCAGCATAGACAGAGAGTCTCGAGAGGCCATCTCCTCCTTTTACTTCTGCGAGAGTTTCCCCAGGAAGTCGGACAGCCTGGCCAGTCCCTGTCTGCTGGTGGGGACCACGCAGGGCTCCGTGATGATGGTGGCCCTCGGCCTGCAGCCGGGCGGCGACCAGAAGCCTCAGCAGACGCTCAGCTTTGCCTCCTGTGGTGAGAAACCCAACATGGGGCGTCACTCAAAAGTATTCATACCTCTTGAGCAAGAAAAAGCCTCATATCTTAATATGTTTCAATTAGAGCTGAAACGATTAATCGGGTTAATAATGATTAATCAGTTCTTAAAATCATTGTCAATTAAATTAGTAATTGATTAATCGCTAACTGGAGTATACAGACTCAACACAAAGCCATTTGCTGAAGGAACAATATATCCAGAGCAGTAATTGAACTGAAGTTATACAGAAAATATATATATACATTTTTCATTTAAGATAAAAAAAAAGCCTGTCTGTAAATATGGCCTACCAAAATCTCTTTAAATGTCATCCTTTAAAGCTTCACCCAGTCAAAATTACTGTGAAATAAATCTCCTGTTAAGCACCTTTTGCTATCTGACATGTTGAGGCTAAAGTATTTTGTAGCTGCAGATGCATCCTGTGCTACAAGAGACCAAGTGTTTATTTGTTCACTTTGTTATTCCATTATAGGCAATATAATGTTCAAAAAAGGAATTGATTTATTGGTTTATTTGCATCTTTAAATAAATGTCAATATTATATAAATAAGGCCTAAATGAAAATTAGCTAAATGTGACAATTTTTCCATATGATTAATTGGTTAATTATCAGATTAGTTAATAGATTAATCAATAACTAATATAATTGTTGGTTCCAGCCCTTGATCAAATGGGATTTTATGATCAAATGGGATTTTAAGCGATTAGATCTGGGTAAGGTAAAGTTGGTGTGCGTTTGTGAAGCGTAAAGATCTCATCATTCCCAAACATTTCTACAAATAAATAACAGAAAAAGTCCTAAATTCATGTGTCTAAAATTAAGGCTTTAAAATGTCTGAAATTATTATTTATTTTTAGAGAGCTAGCCTGGGTGTATTATTTGTTCCTCAGTAGTTTTATATTTACATTTATACTATGTTATTTTATATTCTCCTGGCTAGCTAGATGTTCATCTTTGCCACTGGCTCACTTTTTTTGCCAACCCGTAAGATGCCACATAAATTCAGTGTAAAAAATCTTGGCACTATGAGGGTTAGGACTGCAGAGAGCCATATGTACTGTGAGCAGCACAAAGCTGCTCCCCAGAGCCACAAACAGACCCTAGAAATGTCACCGTTTTGATCCCCTGGCATGGCTAGCGCTCCCCGGAAAACGATCTGCGCTGCGGCTGCCAGCACTGATCCCAGAGCAGCATTTGCTGCGACACCAACTCTGAGGTCGAAGATTTAGTGGATTTTAAACACAGTGGTCAAACAGAAAGACCAGTCTCACTTACTGAAGAATTTGATTTCAACAAAGTTGTTAGAGTGGAGGAAAATATATTTGGAGGGAACAAAATGAGAGCCACAGATAGCAGCTATGATGACAAATTATCTTCAACTAAAGTGAGAGTAGGATAAGAGCTATAATCTATAACTTATAGAAACTATAACATTTATAATTTTCTTTTGTACATTTTGGATTATAGGTCTTACATTTTACTCTTAAAGGCCTTAAAACATCTTAAATTTGAGCTGCTGAAACCTGCAGAAACCCTAATTCCTCTCTTGTAATGCTGTGTTTTGTTGTTTTATAATCCAAACTCGCATTTCCAGGCACCTTGGTCCAACTCAAAGGAGGCATCCTGACCATGGCGCTGCTGGATGCTGCTGGAACTCTGCTGCCCCCTTCCTGCGAAGCGTGGTACGACCCCAACGCCTCAGACGAAGAGAAAGAGAAGGTCCGGAGGCGCAGGCCGGCCACGCCTCCCTCCTCGCAGGAAGGCCAGGACTCCCAGTTTGCCGTGCTGTGTTCGGAGAAGCAGGCCAAGGTGGTGGCCATGACGTCCCAAACCATCATCTACAAACACAACATCACCGAGACCTCATTTGTGCTGCGCGCAGACGTGGTGCAGATGGCCGGGACCTACTGCATTGCCTGTTTCTGTGCCAACGGCCACATTATGTCCCTGAGGTATGCGCTGGTACTCTGCAGTTTCGATACGTCTGATCAAAACGCCTCACCTCTCTTTAAATTTCCTGCCAAAAGTGTTGATATGTGGTATCTGAACACTAATGAAGTCGTTTGTAAAACTTGTAAAAGCACCACGTCCCTCTGACATCTTTCCGTCTGCTGGTTGCAGCTTGCCCAGTCTGCGGCCTCTGCTGGACATCAACTACTTGCCGCTGACAGATATGCGGATAGCCAGAACGTTTTGCTTCTCTAACTTGGGCCAGGCTCTGTACCTGACCTCCCCCACCGAGATCCAGAGGATCACCTACAGCCAGGAGACGTGCGACAACCTTCAGGTCAGGCAGCGAGGAAATCAACTCATAGGATTGCAATTTTTGACAAACAACTGATTGATTTCTGTAGGCAGAAATCAATCTGCCTACAGATTGATTAGATTTATTTTAACACCTGAAATAAAATCCAGAGCAATCAGAGGTCACCTGCTTTGTAGAAAATAAAAATGTCTGCCTATGTGCTGAGGAGCAGAAAGCATCCTGAACGCATCGTGGTCACTGTAGGGGTGACGGCATCATGCTGTGGGGGAAGAGTGAGATCAGAAAGTCCTTTTCCTTTAAAATCGTATTAATGCTGTTTAACGTGGCATAATTAGTGAAAAACGATGCATAGTTTTCTAAATAAAAGTGTGGGTCATTTTTGCATTCGGCTCCCTTTATTTTAACACCTGAAATAAAATCCAGGGCAATCAGAGGTCACCTGCTTTGTAGAAAATAAAAATGTCTGCCTGTGTGCAGAGGTGGATAGCAACTAGTTACATTTATTCAAGAAACTTTTTGGAAAGAATTTACTTTTAGAAGTATTTTTACTCTGCTTACATTTTACTTTTACTTGAGTGATTTTATTATAAAGTATAAAGTTCATACTTGATCAGCTGAGTAACTTTTTGTTAAAGTTTCAGAAGTTTTATACTGAAAGAAATGGATTTAGATTTTTTTATATTTTATGAGTTATTTGTATGAATTATTTTAATTTTGGTTCTTTAAATACCAAAATTTTCACATAACTTCATATTTTGGTTTGTCTGATGTAATTTTTAAATATCAAATGATTAATGTTTTCATCTGTTGCTCTGTACCTGGGTCCATATCAGCTCCTCTGTGAAACACAGAGGTGGTGGTATCATGCTGTGGGGAGGCTTCAAAAGGAAACCTGAAATGAATTCTGATGGCCAATAATTGCGCTGGATTTTATTTTTTGTACTGATGGCTAAATATAAATACCCTTTTTGGTAGAAATTTGTTTTCTTTTTTCTTCCATTTCACAAATATGCTCCACTTTGTGTTCGTCTGTCACGTAAAACCTCAGTGAAAATCGTAAAGTTAATTTATTAGCTATTGTGAAGGGAGTATTGACGTTTTGGTAGGGAATTGCATTATTTCAGATCCTGGGTTGTGTTTTTGTTTTTAAAGCTGGCGTTTTGACCGAACATCCTGAGGGAGAATATATTGAAACGGACGTGCTGATGCTTTTGTCGTCCTCAGGAAATGCTCAGCGAGTTATTTACCCCCGTGGAGACGCCGGAGGCTCCGAACAGAGGCTTTTTCAAAGGCCTTTTTGGCGGAGGAGCTCAGTCTCTGGACAGGGAAGACCTCTGTGAGTGCGCAGCGTCCTTCGGCGTTACATAAGGCCGCTCTAACCTTCTAAATCACATTTACATAATACCTCCACTTCGTTCTCAGCAGTTTTCCCATCAGTGATGCTTTCACTGCCCTTTGATTGCTCAATAGACCAGTGAGCGTTGGCTCGCTGCTTAAAGCTGCTAACAAGACGTTACCTTATGCGCAAACAAAGTCACTTTACTAAAGTTTGTCTAGAGAACATATGATTGTCAGCTTTTTATACACTTTGCTTTTTTTGTTGTTATTTAATGAAGATAAACTAACCCTCTCAGAAATAAGCTTCCATGTTTCGATGCATCTGCTGACATCACATAAGGCAATTCAGTTTTTTTTTGTTTCTTTTGAGTACGTCTATTTTTAATCTTAGAGGGACATATCGGCTAGGATCAACTCTTTATATTTATTTTTGTTATGGTTTTAACTGGGACTGAAACGATTAATCAAATTAATCGTGATGAATTGATTATTGAAATAATCATCAATTAATCTAGTAATCGATTAGTCTTCTTCTTAAAAAGAAGAAGAAAACAATGTATTCACAGCAGTAATTAACCAAATCTGTGCCAAATACATAGATGTTGGATGAAAACACCTGACAGTAAAAATGTGTCACCCAAAGATCCTTCAGTGTTATAGTTTCAGCTCTATGAAAGCTATGCTATTGCATTTTAGGCAATGAAATGTTCTAGTATTGCATGTAAAAAGCATGAATGAAAAATCTGCAAAATGTGCCAATTCTTTTTTTTTTTAAATATCTGATTAATCAAATAATCGTCAGTCTTTTTTTTTTTTTTTGTCGTTTGCTAGTCGGCGAAACGGCGGCCGGCAAGGCCTCGCGTAGCCTGGCCCAGCACATCCCGGGCCCCGGCAGCATGGAGGGCATGAAGGGCGCGGCGTCCGGGGTGGTGGGCGACCTCGCCCGCGCCCGGGTGGCGCTGGACGAGAGAGGGCAGAAACTGGGAGAACTGGAGGAGAGGACGGCAGCCATGATGGCCAGCGCAGAGTCCTTCTCGAAACACGCCCACAACGTACGGAACCGCCTCCGTTTTCACCTGGTTTGTTTTCTTGTTCTCCCTCTGAAATCAATCTGTTATTTTTCTTGTTTCTCTCCCTAGATGATGGTGAAGTACAAAGATAAAAAGTGGTACCAGCTCTGATGACAGCGAGCGGAGCGCTGGACTCTGTCATGCACACCAGTATCTCCGGGGAACTGGGGTTCCTCCTCTTTTTTTCTTTTTTTTCCCCCTGTTTTTTTCCGTGCGGGCGGGCTGGGGGTGCTCTGCTCAACAGAATCATGCTCTTTCTCTCAGCACAATAATCTTCACTCTCCATCACTCCAGTCGACAGACGAGAAGCGAGCTCCTTGGCTTCTCTTCCTCCGTTTCACCCGACAACGATAGAAGATTGACGTATATCCACAACTGTTGCTTGTCGAGCGAAGACGGGAAGGGAGGAGGGACAATTGTGCAAATGTAATGTACTCTGGGTGGCCTGGCTGCACTTTCCCACCTCCCCCCCCCCTTTTTTTTTCCTTTCGAAGCCCTTTATTGTGTCTGCCAAACACAGCGAACTTAAACGAGGAGAAAAGTCTGATCCTTCGAAACGAATCGAGTGAACACGTGAGGCTCCACAGGAGTGACTGGGAAGGACTTCTGTTTCGTTTTTCTGTCCTTTTTCTCTGTTTTCTCCATCTAGAAAGGGCCTTGAAGCACTTAGAGTTGTAGAGTAGATAAATTGGACAAACAGATGCTGGATGTGTTGCCTCTTAACTGAACAAGGGCTGGTAGTTCAGTAGTTTGCCATCGACATTTTCACGGCTACCGAGTCGCTTTTCGGGCGAGAATGTTTTCTGAGTCACTTTGGTTTTTATTTAAGGTAGAAAAATGTTTTGGCATTGAAGATTGTGTGTTGGGCATTAAAAGATAAATGAGCAAAAACAAAAAAAAAAGTGCTAAAAATGTTTACCCCCAATGAAGAGTTTACATTGTTCTCCAACAAATGAGTTGAGACACTGGAAAACCCCCGAGTGCTGTAGTCAGATCTTGTGACAGGCTAAACAAAGATTGTTGGTAGTTTAACAAGGATAAATGTTGGGTTTTTTTTAAGAAGTTTTCTGAGATATAAAATCAACCCTTTTTTTCCATCCTGGTGTGGCTGAAGATGATTTTTATCTTTTTTTTGGTTTTTTTAGATGCACATGGAAGAAAAAGCGTATTTCTCTTACAGCACAACGGAAGTGGTGATGCTGTTTGTGTTGGTAGACATGACCGAGCACAGTGACGTGCTCCACACAGTGCCACAGCTCGTCTCTCTATGAACTGCTCTTTTAAACACTCTCTCTCTCTTTTTTGTTTTGTTTTTGTTTGTTTGCCTTTGCCTCATGAAGCGTAAACGCTAACCTCTAGCTATGTGTACGCTACTGTGACTTGCAAAAGTATTCATCCCTTGTGAGCTTTTCCTCATCAAAGAAGAGCGTAGTTGTGAAGGTTTGGGAGTATTTTGGATGGTTTTCGTGTTTATAAATTCAAATCTGTAAATTGTGGTATGTTTTGGTTTTCAGCCCTGTCTTTACTATGATTTGTTTTGGTGTGTGATTTTAACATTTTGCCACAGAGCTTCAACAAACGTTGACTAGATTGTTCTAACAAAGCAACAGATTGTAATCCAAACCTTTGACTGTATGCTTTGGCTCGTCATCACTCTTCGCCACAGAACTCTGTTGCAGCTTCCGTTCAATACGAAAAGTCCCACAGCATGATACTCCCACCGCCATGGTGTTTTTAGGGTGACGTGCAATGTTTTTGACTCCAGTCTGCTGTGAGATGTTCAAAACTGAAGCTTCTTCACCTGACCTGTCCACCCTTTTTTTTTTTTTTTTTTTTTTTTTGGTCTTTGTGATATTTGTTTGCAATTGCTCTTAGCAGGTGAGCCATATTTTATTCCAGGCCTAAATTACACACAGTTCCACTCCATTTGCTAATTAGGTTGCACTTTTTATTTAGTGGTATCTTAAAAATAGGAGGCTGGACAGACCACAATTATTTAGATTTTCATTGAGGACAATGAAGTTTGTAACATAGTAAAGTAAAAAAAAAAATGTTCCAAGGGGTATGAATACTTTTGCTAATCGTTGTACAGGTTTGTGTTTGTGAAAATGCGTATACGAAGGTATATGTGTAGTATGGCCGCCATATTGATGCAGTGCATTACATCAGATCTCTACAGGTTTAATTCATTTTTCCTGGAGTGTTTTGTCAAAAAAAGATTCAATCTTTTTGTTTCCTTTCACAAACTGCAAGGATCTGCTGCTGTTACAAGCTAACATAGGAGAAGCAAGACTTCAAATTGCTGCCAAATGTTGTAAATAGCGCGACGGTTTGACCGCGAATCTGAGCGCGCGAGCTTCGGCAACACTGTACGCTTGCGGCCATGTTGTTTTCTGACACCAAAGAGTTACCTTTATTTCACAGAGTTGTCTTTATTTATGGATTTTTCCCCTCCGGAATACTAAGATCGTATTTTGACACTCGTCGAAATCTACTGTGTACACAAAGGAGAGCAGACTGACTTTTTTTTCTCTCTCTCGTGTAAGCACGACACTTTCCTCACCGTCTCGCCCTGCTTTCATTTTAATATTTTTGTTCAGAAAGGTGAGCAGCGCGAGCTGGAAGAGTTTCTTTCCAAACTGATTGATCCACCGGGGAGAAAAATCCAGAGCCGTCGGCTGGAAAAGACCGAAATGTCTGAACCCTGCGGTGGATTACGCAGCAGTTTTCAAAGAAACCCTTCACTTGTCAGACAGCTGATGATTTAATCTACTCCACTTTATACTGCTGAGATAAATTTGGAAGAGTAAAATATGTGGGTTTTGCACTATTTTTTGTACTCTGTAAAATTTTGCTATGATTTTTAATGTCCCATTTTCTTTTTTTCTTTTTTTTTTCTTTTTTTTGAAGGACCAAAACATCGTAAACTTGTGCGTATTTATATCATTCGCTGATTATGATGATTTCTTCATTCTCAGATTTTGTTCATGTCAGATTAAAGAAACTATAAAATATTTATATTTTAAAACAAATATATATATAAATGAATATATACTTTTATTTCAACAATCTATTAAAATAAGTACCTGTATGTAATTTTGAGATGGAGGAAGTGACGTCTATGTCCAACCAGTGGCTCTTCATAACTCATCGTCATTCAGAAAACCATTTTCCTGTACGTATCCAAGTCGCTCATCCGATTTTAAAGCTTTGCTACTGCAGCAGGATCACCTCTTTCTGCTGGGTTCTTTCTACAAAAAGTGTGGCCTCGACTTTAAAAGTGCTTCAGTTTGCAACTTGTACGTCCTAAATGGTCTCTTATTGCACATTGAAGGATGCATGATATTACGTGTTTACAAACTTGAAACGACCATGTATTATCCCTCTTAGAGATTGTCTGTTCTGGCATTTGTATTTAGCACCACGTTGAACAAAAATCCTGAAGTTCCCGTTTCGCCTCCCTCATCCGGTCATGCCAGTCGTATAAGTGCGAGGGGTGGAGGGAGGGGCTGGGTGATATATATATATATAATTTATTTTTCTCTCTCTGGTATATTTGTTAAGGTCACTGTTTGCTTCAGAGAACCTCTCGCTTTTCCCCCTTTGCGCTGTAGAAACGCGTCCCGCAGTCGAGCATCGTGCCGGAGAGCTCTCGCCATACTTCCGTCCATCCATCCGTCTTCTGGGATGATGAACATCTGTGGAGTTGCAGTATTTTGTTTGGCAAAAAAATAAAAAAAAAATTGTACAGTTTTATTAAAATCAATTTCACATGGATGTCTGACTTAATCTGCTGCCACAATTTAGACTGTAGATACAGTATATATAGATATTATTGTGCAATGTAAAAAAGAATAATAATAAATGTAAAACCCAACGTAACATTTGTCCTGTGGTTTCTGTTCTTATGTAATCATTTTATTGAGAAGTTTTTGACACTCATCAGGTCACAGTTCCAGTTGTGAATTTACTGTCCTAAAACAAACAAAAAAATTCAACACTTACATTTTTTTATTACATTTGCCTCACTTCTTCTTTAGTTGGATGTTAAAGATTCCCCTGATATTTTTTTAGACTTCACGTGTCATCTTTTAAGAACCGTCAGGTTTAACATATCTGAGTTGGACGGATATATGTTTGGGCTCCCATTAAATTATTTGAACCCTTCTTTTATCCACAACTTATCAAGCAGCTTCAACCATTTTAAAGAACTCTAATCATTTGATTTTCTGTTTCATTTCCTATCAGAAACACATTTCTTTGACTAAATCTGCCTGAGACAAGAATCGTTTTGGGCTGAAATGAATTCCCCTCATTAATTGGGAGAGAAACCACACTTTTTGTTGTCATTGACAACTTTCTAGCCAAGTTCTGGCTGAATATTTAAGCACTTCTTGAAAGCAAGTGCTAAAAAAATTAAATCCTTTTAATTTTCGCAGATTTTGCAGAAGACCCTTTGATTTGATTTCAACATTTTTATCTTTATTTTATTTTATTGGATGCGCTTCTCAAACTGCCCTGCAGGTGGCAGCAGCGCTCGGCGTGCTCTTGTCATCCGGCCCGCGAGAGGGGATGCAATTTTGGGCATGCATGCGTTTCTGGGCATAACACCGGCGGGCAGGGAGCCGCATCGGTCGGAAGCCGGGGCAGCAGCAGCATCCTCACTCTGACTGAACTGTCCGCAGAAGCGGAGGGACAGGAAACTTAAAACGCGGCGTAGGTGCAGAACAGACTGAACTAAGTGCGCTCCGCTCTGCTCCTCTGGAGGTTTTTTTCTTTTTTTTCTCCTCTGTGTTTTGACACGCTCTGTGTGACACAAGAGACACGTGTCGCCGCCGCCCCCCGCACACTCTGCTCCGGATAAATGTTTGATGGAGCTCGGCGTCTTTCACCGCTGCGATGAATGAAACAAAGAGGATGGTCCTGGGGAAACGTTTACGCGGTTTGTTCCCGGATTGAGAGAAAGTATCAACTCTGAGGTAACTCATTAGTTGTAACTGGAAAAAGTCTGAAAGTAGAAGAACTTCGCTGTAATGCCTAAGATGCAGTCTCGCGCCTGTTCGGACCGTGAATTTACCTCATTTGTACACTTTTACGTGACGTCACAGGTGGAGGTCATTAAAGCCTGAACCTTCAGCTGGGTACATGACCTGAACACGCCTGATAATTTCAGGCAGCGCCTTTTTTTAATTCTCTGAATGCTTCAAATATGAGTTACTTGTACTTTCTGACACTTACCAGCAGATGTGCCTAATTTGGAGAGCTGAAGCTGGTTCTGTTTGTGCTGCATGGACCACTCAGCTGCACTGCCAAGGGGGAGATGAAGATGATGATGATGACGAGTATGAATTAAATTCGCCTTGTTAATTCTGTCCGAAGATGAGCCAGGGGGCAAACCTCGTCCTCCAGTGGCTCTCGAAGCTCCACCTGGCCCAGTACGTCGAGTCTTTCCTTGACAACGGCTACGACGACCTAGAAGTCTGCAAGCAGATCGGAGAGCCGGATCTGGACGCGATCGGCGTCCAAGTCCAGTACCACAGGCACCGGCTCCTCTCAGCCGTGCAGGAGCTCATAGAGGAGGACAGAAGGAGAGCACCTGGCTACTATTTCACCTTGGAGCCTCTGGAGGCTTCTGCTCATCACCACGCTGACAGAGTGCGTGACCCCGGGTCGCTGAGGTCACATGCGCAGACCACGGCCGTACACCAGGCCTCCTGTCCCGGAAACCACAACCCGAGGTTCACAGACTGCAACGACTTTGTAACTTATCCCAAGCTGAAGCTGAAGGTGCTGATAAGAGACAAGCTGGCAAAAGATGGAATCAACCTGGGACAAGCACCTTACACCCACAAGGTAGGGAACTGTCACCCTGTGTGTTTCGCTCTTTGTTCAGACTGGATGCTCGTCTGAAGCTGTCTCTTTGAGTTTAATATGCTCACTTTGCTGTGTGTGTGATGAAGAGTGTGACGAATTCCTTTGATGCTGCTGACTTCCATTGATTCCTCTTTAGGGCTCTTGGGGATGTGTTGCTGTCTTAGGCTGAGCTCTGCAGGGATTCACCGCACTGTTAATGTACTCAGTCTTTTTAAATTAGGCTTTGCTGACTTGATTTATTTGCAAATTTCCACTCCCTTCTGATCTTTCCTGCACATTTTTTAGATGGAAGTAAACCCACTTCTTGCAACTACAACTATCTTAGGTTTTTTTGTGTGTGTGCCTCATTTTGTGCAAGAAACGGTTTAGAAACTATTAAAATCTTGAGAAGGTTTGACTTATTGCATTCTGTGCGCGAACATGCAGAACATTGATAAGCCGATAAAAGCCGTGGTTGATTATGGGCAAGTTTTTAGTCAAAACTCTAAATATACCATCTTAAATTTTCTTTCTCTAGCGAATTTTTAGTATGACTCATGAGTTATACTGTTGTTAATTTGAGCTGCAATTGAATTACTATTGTTTTAGTTTAGATCCTTGGTCTTCAACTGTTTTGCCACAAAGTCAAAGTCTGTAAGCTCTGGAAATGTGTTTTGTTCTTTTCTTTCAGTAGGGCAGTCGCATGGAAATTGAAGTTTTAATGTAACAATATATGAAAACATTTTACAAGTATCAATAATTTTACAGGGCTGTGTTTCTGTTAACTATATTATTGCACAAGATGGAATTACGAAAAGAAATTTCCTTAATGGAAACTTTAAAATTTCGAAACAACTCACCGATAAAAAGTTTTTGTGCGGATGAGGTGGTTTTACGGCTTTATTGAAATTAGTGTATTTTGCAAAAAGGAAACACGTTTTGCATTACACAAATCATGTGATCAACAACTGAATGTTACTACTGACGGAAATGACGAAGATGACAGGAAGTGGTAGGAGAGAGATGACGCCACTTGTTTTTTAACCCTTTACGTTCTAAATTTAAAATCTCCGCCTGGACATTTTTGCTTATTTTAATTGTACGGAGTTCTTTAAATGTCTTGTGAGTAAATATATATTTGCCCATTTATCCATAACAACTGGAACTTTCAATATCTAGCAGTTATTTTCGCAATTTGCCAGCGTCCCACAGATTAATTTCACCTCCTGCTATGGCGAGAGAGAAATTACCGTAATAACCCGACATTGGTTGGAAAGCACAACATCTCACCTTTCAGAAACCGTTGTAGTTTCCCAGATAGCGCAACGTGTGGTGGAATTACGGTAGATGAACAGAACACCTGTGCTCCATTTAGGCCTGAGAGGTTTTAATGACTTATCACTTAAACTCATTCTTGTGTGATTGTAATTGCGTCTCAAATTTAGTGGAAATACTGCAATTTTGAAATTGTTTTTCTGGATGTTAGTGAAGTATCATGGAAACGCATCTACTGTTGTTAAGCAGTCGTTGCTGATGGGTCAGCAGGACCAGAGGTCTGTAGTCCAGGCCTGCATGTGCGCTGTTGATCGTTCTTCCATCAACGATCCCCTGCAGATCTAAACCCAGACACTGTGTTTGTCTGGACTGTTTCTGTGGGCCTCTGATGAACTGTTGACCTGTTCATGGCCTGCTTCCCCCTCTTGACAGCTGGCATAGGTTTTATCCCCCATGACCTCAAACAGGTTGCATCTGGTATAGAAAAATGCATAGACAGCTTAGTGTGAGGAAAAATACTATAATCCACTGAAGACTTTACACTATACTTAAAGCATAACCAGCAGCAATTTACAATTTGGTTGAAGATGGCAGATGTTCGTTTCATGTGGATCATCTACTGAAAGTATTTCTTGTGTCATGATCCACTTCCTGCAGGACCGGCTGGTTCATGTGGCTGCAGAGGATAGTTATTGCACTCAGCCTGTGATATACTCAGAGGACAGCCCGTGGTCATCCAGGTGAAAAGAGGAGCGACAGGTCTGGCTTGTTTTCAGCAGAGTGTCTCTGACTCTGAGGAAGGCAGCACTGATAAAACTCTGGATGTTTCATCAGAGAAAATGGATGACGATCGTAGTGATCTGTGGAAAGTGTGTCTGTTTTCGCTGCACCGTACCCGACTGTAGGGATGAATCTCTACCAACCGACCCTGTCAGCTGTGACTGAAGAACATCTCTACATTTTCAGGCTTTGTGACTGGACTGAACACAAGACAGTTTTGTTCGCAATCACACTGTAATGCCTTAGCACAGTTTTAACCAGAAATAAAACGCATAACCCGTTTCGCTCCTGATGTCTGACATTAAAATACACGAAACGTTTCCTCTTGTAGGTCAGATTTACCAAAATTTAAACTTAGTCAGATTTTTTAGAGAACAAAGAAAAAAACATAATGTAGTACGAATTTAAATATTTAGGAAAACTCACTTGGCAATGATGCTTTGTATGCTAAGAATAGCTTAGTTAGCAACATTTGAGCTAATTGGATTGAAACATGTGAGCGCATTTCAAGGTAACAACCCAAACTCACTCTTTTCTTGTGTGACAACAGAATAAATCAAGACATGTTTGGATGAAAAGTGTTCATATCGGCCCCAGATCAAAATAATAATAATAATAATAATAATACACTTCATTATTTATGTAGCATCTTGCAACAATGCCTTGCATTGATCCAAAGTGTTTAACAAGATAAAACAAATAAATACAATAAATCAGTGCTCATTAAAAAGACACAATTAAAAAAAAGTAAAATGAAATATAAAAAATACTAAAAATTAAACATCTAAAACCTTACAAAAGCAGAAGACGTCGTACAGCTGCAAAGTGAGTGTTACGATTCAAAATCTAACATGTTTGAAAAGCCACTCGGCATGGAAGAAGCCATTTCAACAGCGGTAAGATTAGTTTGCTGAAAGGTGTGTGTGAGCAACGCGGTCTACAACCCCGACTCGGTTACACCAGTTCTGACTGGAGGAATGGACCAAACTTCCAGTAAACAATCATGACGCATGTGGGCGGACAAACGTAGTTTCAACCCCATCATGCAGCTTAAGAGGGAATTCTACCAGAAACTAGACAAATGCATGGAAAATGCTGAGTTTGAAGAGAGTAAAAGTAAAAAAAAAAAAAGTCTCCAAGATGATGTCATTGTTCTGGTATTCAGCAAACAGAAGTAACTTTGGTAATCCTGTGACCTTAAACTGGGAATGTTTAGTCTGCTTAATGTCATAGAGACAAGAAAAATATCGGGTTTCAGTTGTTTGTGCATTTCAGACCAGTCAGGCCAGATGTTGGTTCCTGTCTGATTGAAGTGCTGTGTCGTATTTCTGCTAATAATAAAGAGCATTTTGAGTGCCTGCAAACACAATCCTCAGTTGTATGCCAAACGGTCTTGTTTGCCTTTGGTGAAGATTACCCACTTTGGCTTATTGGCCTTACTTTGACAATGAAAATTTAATTTCCATCTGCTGCGCGCGAGGCTTTAAAGCGGTTTCTGCTTTCTCCCAGCGCCGAATAGCTGTGGCCAATTTCTCAGTTACAGGCGCAGGCAGCTGATGAAAGATTCAGGGGTTACTAACGACTAAGAGCAGAAGAACTTTCTAGTTGACTTCTGACCTTTTTTGGAGCAGCTGCAGCGAGTAAATACATTGTTAGACTTGAGCCCTTCTCCTCTAATCTTCTGAGATTGTTCCCACTGAGTGATCATCACTAACAAATTATCGATGTCCAGCGTTGGTTCTCTTGCCTTCACCTCTGCTCTTGGCGTTTAGCGTGTCGGGTCGTCACTCATGCTTATTTTCAGTGGGACGCGGGCCAACACACTAACTTGACCCCCATCAGTGCGTCCGCTGAGAGTCGTTTCATTCATTTTCATCGTGACTGAGTGTCGCGGTTGGACTTGGGAGTCAGTCGTCAGCGAGGAGGGAGAAGCCATCAGCTGGGATTGGTTGGCTGCACGTGAACAGCGTTTTGAAGCAGTTTGGCCTTTCAGGTTCACCAGATTCAGTCCATTAACACGACTGCAGGTATATGTAGGCCACCACTGCTATTTTTTACCCCCTCCCAGTGTAGGTACCATAGCTTCAGGCGGAGCTGGGATGATATTACTTTGATTTGTACGAGGTTTTCACTGTCTGATTATCTGGGGAAAAAATACACCAAGGTGTTTTTAAAATCAAGATAAAGAAAATAAACAACATAATGGTTTTTGTATAAAACAGAGAAGCAAGCATTTTTTTCCTACTACTCCTAAAAGAATACATGACATGATTATTATAATTATTATACAATTGTACTAATATTTATGTAATGTTTGAATAATAATATATACTTGGAGGTTTTCTGTAAATTATCATAGTTTTCTGATAATTTTCCTGTTATTTAAAGAAAAATAAACATTTTGGCCAAAGAAAATGTCTGAACAGTTTTGAAATCAGTTTAACATATAATAATATATATTTAATAATATGTAAGATGCAAGACTTGCAGTGAACTTGGTGGAAGACTATTGAGCCAAAATATATATATTTTTTTAATTTAAAAAGTTAAACAGCATTTAGGTAAAGTGTAACCTTGCTTCAAAAGTATTTTTTTTATAAAGCAGAAGAAAATCAAAGCTCATATAACAGAACGCGGTGGATAAAATCTTTTTTGTATGACGTCCTTCTAAAACTGTTTAACTTTTCTTGAAAATGCTTTTTTTTGTTGTTGTTTTTCTTTTTATAAAGTAAGCACAATTTTAACCTAAAAGGAATTAAATTGTATGGTTAAAATACAAAGTGTAATAAATTCCATATAATAACAAAATGTAACAGGATTAAATAAAAAAATTGCATTAAAAAAATGTGAGTTTCTAAGGGGGTTTTAACTCTGAACATTCTCTTTGTTTTTTCACCTTGAGGATCAGTGCAAAGGGTGGAAAATTGAATTTGAATATTCACAAAACTTACATTTTTTTTTAATTTATTGAATTCAAAGATTTTCCATCGTGACAGAACTTCTCACATTTGCAAAGTTCTGTCTTGTCCTCGGCTTCGATTCACTAATTCCTGTACTTTAGATTTCCTATGCAGTCAAATGTGAGCGCATGTAATGTAGCACTTTAAAAGCGCATAACCATGTTCATGTTGCTAATTCTTGATTTTTCAGCTCCTTTGGGATCATCCAGATTCTCCTGACAAAGAGTCTGTTAACAGATCAATACAATATGGCGCCTTCAGAAACTATACTTACTAGTCTCTGCTCATGGTAATGGGATTCTTTCCTCTGTAGTTGGTAATTTGTTGATTAACTTCAATAAAATCCTAACTTTTTGTTTGCAACATGTTCCATCAGTATCTTAAAAAGCCTCAAAACCTCAGAGGCCTCTGTCCATTGCTTTGCTAAACAAATTCCCCAGTCTGGTGAATACATTTTAGTTGTTTGGAGGGTTTTTTGTCTCTTTGCTTTGCCAAAGCATCAGAGGACAATAAGAACCAGCAGGCCCCTATTGATGCAAGAAAGGAGGATCTGAATAGAACCTAACAAAACACAGGGTCTGCAGTAGGCGGCTGCCTTTGCCAACCAGAGCCTGAATGAGGCGGCGCTTGTTGAGCGTAGTGGGTTTTAAAATACCAGCTGTGAACATGTATGTTAGAAACAGGAAAAATGTAAATGAATGAAAGAAGCAGCCTTTTAAACTACTTGTAAAGTCTTTGTAGCGCAATAATACCCTGTTGGGTAAACGGTAAAACTCAGACAGTTGAGGAATGAACTTGGTGTTCATGAATTACATGATGTCAACATGGACACAAACATGACCCAGTGAAAACCGCTAAGAGTTTCCAAAACATCTGTTGTTTGTGCTGTTTAGTCATAAAATCAGGAGTGTGATGATGCATCCAAGTTTGTTGAGAATCAACAATACAGTGATGAACCAGGAGAGTTAGTTTTAAAATTTACAACAGGGTTTCCCCCAGTGTATTATCAGCCTGGCAGGCCACCAGGCTTTACTTGTCTCCCCACCAGGCTAAGCATTGCTTATTTATGTTTTCTAGTCTTTTCAAAATATTTGTATTTTTAAGACTTTATCGTTGGTGTCCAGGTGTTAATCTTCCAATAACTGATACTTTCAAATTTCCTGTCGACTTTAAATATTTTTAACTCAAAAACACGATGGGTCGCTGGATGAATGACTGACCTAGCACCCAACCACCGGGCTTAGCAAGTTTTCTGGGGGAAACCTTGTACAAACTGTATTTTAAACATCTTACAAACAATGGAGATATGTCGCTTTGCTCACTTTACCCAATTCATAATAAAGAACGTTGTTATCACCATGACCCGGTAGTATGAACTATTTCCTATTCAAAGAAAGATATTTTTGATATTGATGGCAGATCAAGCCAAAAAATTGCACGATTCCAAGTCATACCAAAGTTATTCAGAAGGTTATTGAGGTTACATTCTAAGGAAAAATTTATAACGTAACCTCAAATGTTTTAGCTAATTTTAAAAAATTGCCAATTATGCACAAAGTTACGCTGCTTTGTATGGGCTCTGCATCACCCAGATTCAGTGAGTTTCTTTAAGACTGACTTATCAGTTGCATCTTACTCACTTTGTCTTCCTTTACTGTCCTGTAAGAGCCGTCGCATACGGTGAAGTACGCTGTAAATTCATTAATAAGCAGACCTGGGCATGCTCTAGCCCTCTGCATGCATGTTTTCTATCCGTTATCTCTGCCGTCATGCTCGCCTGGCAGTGCGGTGGAGGGTAGGCCTACTTATGGACTTTATTGATGTTATGTCAGGGTGGATTAGGTCAAACCAGTAGACAATTACAGGAATGTGGCTGGATTATTGCTCCGATGATGCTGAGGGGGAGGACTGGTGGATGGCCTGCGTGTGTGAGGGGGGCAGCACTTAAAAGCTTAACTTGCTACGAACCTGCTTGTCATAAATGCTTTGGGTTTCAGAAAAACGCTCTCCCTTTTAAAACACATCGCACACATCTGTATGTGGATCTCTGTCATCGTAGCACAGGCTACTTGGAGCTCTTTAAGGACAGCATATGTTTTTCATGCAGTCTGATGCATAATGTACACCACTGTGTAAAGCGAGGCTCAATCTCTGACCTATATTTGTGAATTTAACAGTAGAATTGTCCAGAGTCACTTGTTCTGTGCATCTTTCCAGTTAATTTTCCTTGTAAATTGTCCTCTGCTGTCTTTTCCTTCAAGTGGAAATTATTCAGAGGAGCAGATAGCATTACTTAGTCTGACTGGCAACACTATCAAGCCTGGCTAGGCTTAATAGTGCCTACATCATAGTTCACTTCTTGAACTCCATTGTTCTTGGATTTCTCTAAACAGCCTCCTTCTTTTTACCCGTGATGCTTTGACTTTTGTTTTTCTGTTGTCTTAACTCTTACGAATTGAAATCACAGCATGGTGAAGAAGAAATAACTATCAATACTGGCGTTCTTGAAACAGTTCTTAGCAGCAGAATAAATGGTTGTGCAGACATACACTTTGTAGCAATACTACACACACAGTCATACTAGTCCAATGTTTCGAATCAAAGTAAATCCACTTTATTTAAGCAGTTTTAAATGAATAAATTGAACTCATTTGCTTTACAATAAATACCTAGATGATAACAAAAAGTTTGACTTAAAATAATAATAAAATTATATAAAAGCTAAGTAAAAATGAGAAATTGCAACAATGACGAATTGTTATCTGAAACCACTGACTGGATTTGTAAGAAAAAGAAACAGATTCCATTCGGCTTGTTGTAAAAGAATATTTTAGTAATCGAGTACTCTATCGATTATTGTTGGGATTAATTGAGTACTCGGAGAAAAAAATCTCTCTCTCTCTCTCTCTCTCTCTCTCTTTCTCTCTCTCTCTCTCTCTCTCAAAAAATGATAAAAACTCGACAATTCGACGTTGTGCCGCTAGCATTTAGCAACAACTCGTAGGCAGAAGTGAGAGCGCTGCCCAACACAAATAAGGATCTGACTGGACCATGATACGTTAAATAATGAACCTGAATTTTTCTTGAGTAATTTTAATAATCAAGGTACTGGAATCATTCGAGGAATCGTTACAGCCCTAGACTCCAGGTGTGGAAGTGTTTTTGGTAAAAAGGGAACAGAGTTGCTTTCTGTGTGCGCTGCTATCTAACTAGCGCACCTCCACACCAATAGACAGATACTCCATACGAGTCACTGAAGAAACTATAAAATGTTGAAGCGTTGATGACAAGTTCTTCTTCTTACACTTGGATTATCTTCTAACTCTAGAAAGCAAGTGGAACAATTTCTGCAACATGGCTTTGACCAAAACAAGCCATGACTCTAGCATGTTTACGTCTCCAGAGAGAATAAAAATCCAAGTCTTTTCTTTTATGTACTTATAAAATTTTAGTTAGCTAAAGCGAGCTATTGGTCTGTTCAACCAGAAAGCTGCATTTCATCTTGCTGCTTCCCAAACGAGGACCAAATGTCATGCATTTGGGATTACTTACTTTCCTCTTCTAAGGTAAATGGATGTACAAGAGCTGGATGCAGCATCAGTCTGCGGCTCCGAGGTCTTTGACATTTGGTGAAATCCGGATTTGTCTGAAACCTAATGAGACTCTACGGCGGCTCCAAAAATTACCACAGATTTAGTGATTATGTGCCGTCTGTCTTCAGTAGAGGTCAAAATTCACGGCCCTCGGACAAATATTGGCAAAGTTAAGCAGGTTGTTTCACCAGAAGTCACAGATGTTAATTCAGGATGGAAAACGGCTGGCATGGTCGGCATTATTAACTGTATTATCACAGCTTTTCTCTTCTCCTTGGCAGAAAAGTCGCATAAGAGCAGCAAGTTTATTGTATTGGTTTGGATTTTACTTGGTTTGTGAAAACAAAGTGTTTGGTTTTAGAGAAAAAGGCAACTCAAGAACCGTTTCCTTACTTACTTCAAAATGAGACTCTCTTTATGTCACTTGAGACATAAAATCTTTTTACACACATGTTCAATTTCAGCAATTTTACAACCTGGAAGAGGTTATGATCACTTATGCATTAAAAGCCTTGACTTCGTTTATATGCTAACTGTGCAAGTCCTGCATACAGTGAGTGAAAAACGGAGCTATAGTTACTTTTCTATTTCAGAAATGCAGTTTATTTTAACAAACTTTTATTGTTATACATCATGTTTGTGTTTCATGACTATTCAGTAAATCAGCGTTTTTATTGAATTCAGTGTTTCGTTTACAAGAATATGAAGTCATGCTTCAATTTGGAGTTTTAATTCATGAAAAAAATAATGTAAAATGCTTTTTTTTGTGTGAGCAAAGCATTTATTAGGATTAATGAAACCGATGGTGAGATGATTTGATTATAATCTGGACACCAGAGGGAGAAATGTGGCCTATTAGATTTTAAAATATAGGTCATATGTTGCAGCTTATGGTTTGTTTACATGCTCAGGCTCTTTGCACATTAATAGTAACTCAACATGGCATATATTAGTAATGAGTGGCTCTGATTTTTGTCACACAGAGAAACGACTGAATATGAGATTAATTGCTTTCAGCTGCTAAAGGCCCAGCTCTTCTAGCATATTTATTCATATTCAGAATAGTGCTTCCTTTTTATTTTAGTGCTGTTGAAATGTAAATTACTTGTTCCATTTTACTGTTCACACCATTTTAAAAAGGAACATCCATTTTGTTCATGTCATTTCTTATTAATTGCACTTGTCTGGTTTACAGTAGAAACAACCAGCAGACTAACAACCACAAAAGAGACTTTTCCTGTTTTTTTTTGTTTTTTTTGTCTTAGATTTAGCTGCAGAAATTGAATCCAATCTGACATTTTTTCACACCTTTCTACTATCTGTTCAGTTTTAATTTTAATGTCTGCCTTTTGTTCTGGGGTCAATGAAAGGTCAGGGTGTGCTTACACTCTGACTCATTTGGCTTCAGCTTGACCTCGATGTGTCCCATAATTCACCTGGAAAGAGGGACGAAAGGGGGAGGGGCAGTGTACAGGAATGAGGGAAATACTAAGTGGATCTAGTTAAACACTCCACTATGCAATCCAACCTGCGATGATTTCAAAAATGTCAGTGGCAACAAAGCTGCAGATTAAGGACTTGACAGAGAATTGACTGTAACTCAAATGGTTTATCCATAAATAAATTCATCACAGTTGATCGTTTTAATCCATTTAGGACGATAAATAGCTGATAAATCAGTAGAAGTTGTTTATAGAAAAAAAAAATCCTACTTTTATAGTTGTGTTAAGTCATAAATTATGTTGAGGTCCAACTTTTGGTTGGTTTTCTAAAATGTAAATGCTTCTAGTAGTTAAAATCTTTAATCAAGTTAATTGTAGGATTTACCTTTTATATATTGTAATCAGAATTTCACTGAAAACTATGTACAGATAAAACAAGCGATATTTTCAATTCAAAACCCAATTTTGCTTCTAAATTATCGAATAAATGGATATATGAGCTCAACAACAAAGATATTTACTGTTTTTAATCTGTTATTTAACAATCAGATTGTTGTTACAGTCATTCAGCTTTCAAGTGTTTCAGGAACATCTTTGAAAAAAAAAAAATACTTTGGAAAACAAAGTGATTTAAGGTGCAGCTTATAAATGTTTTACATGTTAAAGCTCTTAATGTGTTATGACAGTATAGTACAAGAGGTCATCTGAGGAAAAAAAACATTAAGCTTGTCGACCTTATCCCAGTGCAGAAATGCAGCACTCGGTCAGAAACAACCAATCAGAGCCAGGGGGAGGGTCTTAGTGCTGTCAATCAGTTTGTAACAAATATGTAAAAAAAAACATTCCTTTTTAATAAAAGTTACATACTGCAGAATTAAGTGTGTTAAAGCTTTTAATGTGTTAACATCTATGAATCAAAATTAAGTCCAGGTTTTGACCTCTCTGGTTTGTTTTGGCTCATTTTTGCCCTTCAAAGCCAAATGATTACACTTATTGCTGCCTTGTGCACTGTGATATTAATTAATCTACTTTAAAGACATAAATGTATGTGCATCTGAATATATACTGGCATTAAGACCCAATTACTAAATGTAGAGCTATTGGCTAAAGGCTTGTCTTTGTCTTTAAATTCCTATTTTTGCTTCAGATGCTGAGATTTAAAACATAATTTTCATGATGCATATTTGCTTCAAGTTTTATTGCTTTTCTTCTGCTGTTTAACGTGGGTCCGCCCAATAAGAGCAGTCGGAAAAATCACAAATAACTTCCTAAATCAGTCGCTCTGTTTGAGACCTTTATGTGGGGTCAGCGCTGCTGCACAGATGCTCGTTGGATAATCCCTCAGGCCGTTCAAGGTCTAGTTTGCATGTCTGTCCATTGAACGCAGAGCGGTGAAAGTTTCCCCTCGGATCCTTATCGTGGCCCTTCGTGTACAGCCACTCTGCAGATGAAGAGTTCACGACCTGCCCTGCGTCTACGGCCTGTCCGTGCAAGTGAGCCTTCAGACCACAGAGACAGCATTGTACTTGACCTTTTAGGGAAGCTTTGGCTGTTCGAAGCAGAAACAAGCCAGGGGGACACACTTCTGTCCAACAGAGAATGCTATACGTTCTGATTGTGACCCATTTTCTGCTCTTTTCTGCAGCGGCTAAGACCTTCCTCCCCTTATGAATTTCAGATGACAATTCATGTGATGCATTGCCATAGATCCAACCGTAACAAACCGTAAGCTGAGCTACTTTCCCTCTGATCCATTTACATCCAATTTTCTCAAGTCTAGTGATCAGTGTCGTGCTAAATTGGGACGACAGCGGTTCCTACATTTATCCGCATTACCATGCATTTAGTTTCCCCAGCCTATTTAATGTACCAGCATAAGTAATGCATCCACTTAAAGAAATTCTTGAAAAATGGATGCAGCTGCCCTTTACTCTCACTATTGCCTCGGGTTTGCCCATTAACCTCTTCTTCACTTTTAGGGGAAAATTACAAGCTTAAGTCATTGCTTATTCTGGGATGAGAAATGCACAAAAGTAGCTCAATGAATGTAAAAACGGTGGTGCTTTTTTTTTTACAGAAAGTTTTTTTAAATAAACATGAACAAGCAATATAAGCAAGAATTTTTAGATGTTGACAATCTAAGAAAGACGATCTACCAAAAAATGCATCTTTGATCGAGAAACTTTCTATATTTAGGTCAAGGTTTGATTACTGGAAGAAGGTAAGAACGTAAAGGTCGGATGTAAGTGATATCCATCAGACTGTGTGCATTACTGCTTATGTAGTAGTCTGACTGAAAGCGCGGGGCGTTATGATAGACGAACCTCTTAGAGGAAATTTGATCCGCTTCCTTCAGGTTTCAGATTTGTTTAGCTGTAAATCAGTCAGAGCAAGCTGAAGTTCCTCTCAACTTTTCCTCTCTGAGGGATTGCAATATCTGACTCATGTCAAAGTTCCTCAGATCAGCTAAATGGATGTAAAGTAGGGCTGGACAATAAATCAATAACTACATGTATCGCGATAAATGCGTCCGATAGAATATTCAATAATTTCATTAAACTCCGATCCAGAACCGCACAGCATTTTGGGGGAGAGGAAAGACTTTAGCTGCTCATCTTCTCACGGCGAGCTAAGCTAGGTTAGCAGCATCAAGTTACTCGCTCATACTTTCAACCTTTTTCTTTAGATGAAATGTATATAACAAATATAGTTATAATCCTAGCAAAATATTATGTCCACAAGATGAAATAGAGTGAAAAAATCCACTCCTTTAATAATTTTAAAGAACCTGATTTAACGAGCCTCTATGTTAATGTTTAATTGAAATAAAGTAAAAAAAAAAAATTAAAAAAAAACTTGCACATTTTTTGGTTACCTAGCAACAGCCTGAGTAACTTCCTGCTTAAAAAAAAAAAGGTAAAGTGAAAACGGCTTGACAGGAAATGGTGGATAAAATAGGAAAAGTTACACCGGTATTTCAGATATTGACAACAAAAAACTTATAAATAACTATCCATCGACTGATATGGAACCTTTATAGCGTTATTTGTTTTTCAGCCATATTGTCCACCTCTAACACAAAGTAAACATTTTGTATCATGACAATTGTCAATATTGCGATAGTTTTGTTAAATTCATCAGAATAAGTGTTTTTGTAGAGCCTCACCTTTTTTGTGGTTCAGTATTCACAAATTCACCTATTTGCACATTTTTCTCTAAATCATTGCAAGAAAATTCACCTACGCACAGACTTTTTGTTTAGTTTTTTGTTTTGTTTTTGTAGAGCATATCTGAATTATTGGAAAATAAATTAAGCCTAGGAAACATTTTTAAGGTAAGTGCTCGGATGGTCTAAATAGAAAAGTGCTGTGAAGTGCCAATGCATTCTTTTTCACCTCTGCTGCCCCTCATAAAAAATGGATCACTTTGGGCTTCAAAATAGGTCAAAAGGAAAAGAACTGGACCAAGTAACGGTGTGTTGTAAACTGAGCTTTTTCTGAAGTCGGAGCGGGTGAAACCAAAGCTTTACGCTCACTTTATTTTTACATTATAGTAAATCTGATATGTGGAAGTCTATCAATATTTCCAGGAAGTTGCCAAAGTATTGAATTTATTCAGACTGAAGTTATTTCTTTCCTTTAATTAGACCCAAGTTCAAGTTTTGAAGCCATCTTCTTCATCCTCGTCTTATAAAAATGTGCCCATGCAGTGTGCCTTTTTAAAATCTTACCTGGGTGTTTCTGACAGCGTTTGTCCTACTTCAGTGACTGTGTGGAGACCCGTTCCTCTTTAAAGAAGCTTTGACGAGCAGGCAGGGTTCCCTGGGACAGTAGATGACATGAATCATGTTCACCGAATGAGTTTGACGTTCCCCCAGGTCCTTCCTGGGAAGCCGAGAGAGAAAGCGATAGCTGTGGAAAGGTACGTTTCGGAAACCATTAGAGTGGGTGTTGTGTTATCAGCTGAAAGAATTAGGGCAAACCAAATAGGTGGACTCTGAGCAGCTATGCATACCCACATGAAAAGAAATGGCTGTTGTGAAATATTGATTTTCACTTCTTATAACCATACAGATCTGTGATGGAGATCGGTTGTGAAAGCTACGTTCATTTTTCTTTGTGAAGTTCTTGAGGCTGTTCTTACATTTCTGCTCAAAAGAAGCCTGACTTTTCTCACACTTTGAACCATGCGGCTTGTAGCCAGGTGCTGCTTTTCTGTGGATTTTTCTTCAACCACCAGGGGGCGCTTTAGCAGGAAGTGAATCGTTGGAAGTCAAAATTGGAAATCAAAGAAGAAAGGGCTAATTTTCATTTAGAACAAGCACATGCTAGCAGCAGGAATGACGGAGAAATGCTTTTAAACTCAAACCCCCTCATCATGGAAACGAAGAAGTTCACATGATGCAGTTCCTAAATTGAAGGTTATCGATCTGGTAAATGGAGCTGCTGCACGTAAACTCGGCGTGAACGAATCCATGGTTTGTCGTTGGAGACAGAGGGCTGCGTCCTAATAAATCCAGCAGATTTATGAAAAACCGAGAGCGGCAGAGACCCCAGTGGCTTATAGCCCAGTGTGGCCTATATATGTACGTTTCCAGTTTTTAAAAAAAACGAAAACCTTTGTAGATGCGGGTTATAGTGAGGTGCGCTCTATAGTCTGGAAAATACGGCAATCATCTTTCAGACTATTTGACTGACGAGGTCGGGATTTTACCCATTTTGGGTCGCCTTTTTCTTGGAAACGCCTAACTGAGCGAGTCGTTCTAAAACTGAAAAGAAAACCGATCTAGAGCTGCAGCTAATGATTATTTTAGTAATTTACTATTCTATTGATTTATTCTGGCAATTAATTGGATAAAATTATTCTCCAGATTTTTTTTTTCCATTTAACCACTTAAGTCTTTTTTATGCAGTAAAAAAGACTATACTAATGCAATAAAAGAATCAAATAATTTGGTTCCTTTAAGTAAGAAAATAAACATTTTTGATCCTTTGTAGCAAAGGATGCATCTACAGATAAAAAATATCTCTAACATCAACATGTGAAACGTTCAGCCCTTCCTGCTGCTCAATACTAGGTAAAGTTAATCTGTTGACTATTTTTTTTTTAGATTTATTTATTTTGAACATAATAAAAGCATAAAATCGCACACATGAACAAGAAATGCAAAAGACACGTTTCTGTACCACAATAATCTTAACATGTTTGAAAAGGAGTAGAAAACCCCATAAACTCATGCCATGTTTTCAGTTAAGACTTTTCTTTACAGAATTTGAACCAGATGAAGCTAAAGCTGTCACTTGAAGAGTTCTAGGTAGAATATATACATTACATTTTTATTATCTTAAATGCAAAATGTAAATTTATGTCATACAGTTTTGGCTTTATTTCTGAGGTTGTTGTTTCAGCAAATGGCCTTTTTTGAGTCTGTATACTCCAATTAATGATTAACTCATTTCTAAATTGACAATTATTTTAATATTTGCTTCATCACAGTTTATTCAATGAATCATCTCAGCCCTAAACTGAACCACAGTATCATGATATTACTGAGCTTGAGTTGTTTAGCAAAGAAGTTTTAGTCTCTGGCTGGTGAGAGACGAACCCAGAAGACGTGGCGTTGTCATTTTGGGTTTTGTGTGCACTTCATCATTTAAAAGATTCTAGGAAATTGACGAGCTCTTTTTGCAAGAGCAATAGCAGCAATATGTTTCACAGAAAAGCACTATCTGAAAAAGACGTCTCCAAGAAGCAGAAATGAAATGACGCAGGACTGCAGAGATGCATCTGGTCTGAAAAATTACTTAATTTTCAGAACGGCTGCATTTTTAAAATTATTTTTTATCTTTTTATTTGAAGGCAGTCAGAGTAGTCAACTTTCAGCCTCTAAAACCTGCACATTTAATCTTTCTATTATCTATAGTGATGCCTGTTTGACTATTTCAGTATCCCTGTTTTCCACAGACTTTCAGTCTAATGTCGCATTGTCTATTAGAATCACATTATTGCAGAGTCCTGCGTTGGTGAAAGGAGTGTTTCTGTTTATGGGCTTAGTGTTTAATCCTGCTCTGTGTGTGTGTGCATGTCAGTGGGTTTACCAACTGTCTGTGCTGGAGAAAGGATTACAATCCCCAAGCTGAAAATGGGTCTGCTGTGTGCATATATGCTTCATAAATGTTGAAAGACAAGAAAAGGAAGAAGAAGAGTTGCCACTCTTGATGAGAAAACATGAACCACAGCTTGTACCTGTTGTGAAATGTTAACAAATGTTTAATAAATTGTACCTTTTGAAAAAAGTTATGAAATTTATATGGATGGCATTAGTACCAAAATGGCCTCAAAGAACTGCTTCATTTACTACTTTCATATACTTCTGAGTTTAATATATTTATTAGAGATTTTACATTGTATGCAAAACTAATAAAAAAAAATCACAGTTCCAACATGGAAGGAGAGAGAAAAAAACCAGCCAACATTCCTATAAATACCGTCACCTATGACAAAGTATGTAGCAAAAAGAAAAATTAAAAATGAAGACCATACAAAAGCCAATGTCAGGATTTATGGAACCACTGCTCAGCCAAAATTTCAAAGGTCTGATATTCCTCTGAGAGTTTATTGAAAGAAATCATAAAAGAGTTCCAGGTTTTATGACATCTATTTTTGGAGCCTCTCATCACATACTCGCTTTTCTCTGTCGTATATCCAGTTTGAAACTGTGGCTGGAGTAGCATCCTTTGTTTTAAGAAGAATTGGGCGTCGTGCTTGCAAAGTTGAGAACGTATAATTACTATTATCATATACCAGATGATTGGAGGTGAAAGTGGTGAAGTGATTCATTAGTTTGACGGTCGCCATGTTTGACTCTGAGCAGAAGTCAAGGTTATGTTACTTTATTTAAGGTGACCCGTTTCAGAAATGCACTGCAGCCGTTTGTCAGAATGTTCCTGTTAGAAATAAATACTAGACAACGATGAGGTAACATGTCGACACTGGCGACATTAATGACCTTTTCTCAAGTCACGGCTGCCATCTAATCCTCTTTATGCCTCTTTATTTACGTTCACATGTAGGCATTATTAATGTACTAACTATTTCAGTTGCAGCATCTCTACTATGAACCATCTGATGTTTTTCGCTCCTTCTTTAAGAAGCAGTGTCATTGTTTGTACTAGTTGGCAGGTTTTAGATTCGTTTTAGTGAAGCTACCACAAAAACGCAGCTCTGTAACTTTTCAGTCTCATCATTTGAACTGTTTTTGTAGAATGTGTTGACATGACAGTGAGGCATTAGGGATAAAGCATTCCTCCATCACGGTTACATCTTATGAAATTTATCCTTGTCCTAATTACAAATTTGAGATGAATTTCCCCTTAAGTAACGGATATTTCAAGCAAAAGTACCATAAAAATACACAACTTTTTTTACTGACCATTTTTGGATAAAAAGTTTTTGCACTGAGATGTTTTTTTGTTTGGCTGTATTAAAATTGGTGCATTTCACACAAGCTGCAATGGAAACACATTATTTTTGCATCACAGTCATGTGATCAACAGCCAGATGTTACTACTGCTGGAAAAACGGAGAAGCTGACAGGAAGTGTTAGGAAGACAACAACGGTATGACTTTTTTTTTAATGATTTATAAAATAACACTTATTTAGGGGTGATTTTAATTGCTTTTCTTCTTTAAATGATACACCGCAATTGTGAAATCCTTTCTTTTTTTTTCAACAATCGACAAAGTTTTGAGCATATTTTTATTTTCATCGCAGCTATAATTGACTCATAATTCCACATAGACGCAGTTATATGGACAGACATCCAACTGCAGCATATGTGATAGTAAACTTGCCTTTGGTGTATTCCCCTAATTTGTCTGCATATTATTATAATTTTTATCAAGCTTAAAGTTTAGCCTTATCTGGTCTGAACTCGCCGTTAATCTGCATCTCGGTTCCAGCTACCTCACAGACCATGTGCTGGACTTGTGTTTTTAATAAACCCAGAGAGTCAGACAGGCTGTGTCATAAACATCCTCTGGTGTTTCTGCCAAGTGGTTTAGTGAAACGTTAAATGAGATATATTATGGTGGAATAGACCCATTCTGCTTGGCACTCAAGTAGGCCAAACATGGCAGCTTGGATAAATCCCCGTTCTCCACTGCCAACAGGGTGATATAATACAGCTGATGTCTGTATACAGAGGACATTCTTTTCTCTACATGGAGAAACTTGATGAAGGAAGCATAATTTGGGGTTTATTTACATTTTGTAGGCTAATGTTAAACAGTAGATAGCACTCAGATGATTTCGCAGCTTTGTGTTGGAGCAAAAGGTGGATTTACCTGAATGAACTCAACCCTTATACGTGATTAATAAGTGAAGTTATGTGATTAAGTACTTGTAGCTGTTGCACTTATTTCTGTTTGTGCGTTTACTGCTTTCCATTTAGAGCAGGAACTAATCTAATGAAATGCCAAACGAATCGACAAAACTGTTATGTACATGTGCTTTATCACAATGACCTCCTACCCACTTATTTATTGACATACATTTTAACATAATCATTAGCCACTTTAGCTATCGATGGTGCGGTACATAGTAAACAGGCCATGTCCCTTTGTCTTCAGGCCTATTTGCGTCTCTCTTTCTCTCTCTCTCTCACAAGCTTTTGCTTTTGTCATTAAAAATGTGGTTTATCATAATATGTTGCTGTTCTTTCCTGCGTCTTATTAAAAATGTATTTAAAATTCTTGCTGATTTTGCTCCGGAGATGAGATGCAGAGTTCATGAGATCAAGAGGAGACAAAGGTTTTACAATGTTTGTGGGGAAAAGACGAAAGTTTTTAGATGTTTTCCAAAAACGGCTTTCATGAATATCAAACTCCACTCATCCATCCATCCATCCATCCATCCATTTATATAATCGGTGTATAATAATCCAAACCAAGCAGATTTCTTTGTCATATACACTCTCACTGAGCGTCGGGGTCAAAGGTTCAGCATCCTGCCTGAGGGCATGTGGAGCAGAGATGGTGGGAATTAAACCCTCCCTTGGCTGCTCCACTTTGCAAACCATAGGACATAAAACATTTAAAAAATAATTCAAAAAGTTGTGTATGTAATATGTTAAGTGACGTAGAACTTGCCTCATTCTAGAGGAGAACGTCAGAGTTGAGTCGACCTTCGGCTCATCAGGAAGTGGGTGTGGCTGTGTGTCGCGGCGGGGGGGTAAATGGTGAGAGTGCACATCGCAATGAGACGTTTGTTCTGCCAACGCCGCAGTGGGATCCAGTGGATGAGCAGTGCTTCCATTCATGTACACACTGTGCGTTTTGTTTATGCTCCAATGACTGGGTCATGAGGTGCATCACTCGGGGCCTGCAGCGTCTTATAGCACAAACGCTGCGTTACGCTCACCGTGTGCTGCGTCTAGATCAGCTAGAGCCTGCGTCAGACAACACAAAAACCCCGTAATTAAAGCTGTGATTTAACCATTTTCATCTGCTGTTAGAAACTGGAAATATTATAAATGTTATACCAAAATCGATTCTGTCGAAGTAGGTTAAATCCACTTTGGCCTCCGCCTGACCTCTTGCTAATGATAAAAACCCCCCGAGGGATTTTAAAAAGCATTGTGGGGTGTAATTGGGATCATGCAGCCATTTGGGCCAGAGAGGCTATAAATAAACATCACACCAACATTAACAACATATACAGTCTCTGATTGATACTTCCGTTTTCCTTTTACTTCTGTTGCTGCGGTCGATCGGCTCCGTAAGCCGGTGGGAGACTGAGCGTAGGGGCCGCGCGGCGCGGAGTCGGGTCTTTTTCCGACTGCCAGCACGTCATTAACTAATGCGTCTCCGCCTGACCTCAGCCTGACTTGATGTCGGCTCTGCCACGGGCTCTCTCCGTCATGCCCCCGGACGTGACAGCTGTGCGAGACGCCGAGGCCCCGTGGTTCACCTTTGCCGCGGCAGGTCACGGTGGATGGCATGTCTGTTGGTGTGTGTTTGGCTCTCACTGCGATTCCATATGGCACAATGAGGCCAGCTCGATGAACCTGGACCCCTGGCCCCCGACGTCTCGCGTGTTCTTGTGGAGGGGGAATCACAAATAAGAGCGGTGGTCCCGCCAGCCATGAATCTAATGAATATTAAAATGATGGATTCAGAAATGGAGACGCGTCGAGGTCTTTGCTTTTTGTACCACTTGTTGATTTTTATCCAAGTCGACAGTTTACATGTTGGGGAAAAAATGAAAGTTTTCTAAATGTCACATAAATATTATGTCACTCTAATGATTCATGCCAACAAGATTTGTTGGCATTTAGATTGTAAGTTCAGTCGGGGGGTGTGGATGGTGGCATGGTTTGGAGGTAAATAAACTGTCCTCTGCAAGACGGAAAAATGTCACTTTGGTTTCAGTCGACACTCCCAGAGGAGCTGGTATTAAGAGCATTCATGTTCTAAAACCAATAAGTTTCATTTATAATTAATCATTTTCAGTGGCGACTTCTTTAGCTTTCCAGGAAACCATTTCTGTTACAAAATGAAAGCGGAGCGAAGTGAATCAATCCAAATGAACTCTTTAGTTAAAGATTCCAGGAATAATTCAGTTCAATTGTTTATGCGGCGCTGACGACTAATGGCTCTAGACGAACAGATGCAGTTTATACCCAGAGATTTGCATTCAAACCCACTCCTGTGCATTTTGAATATCTGTTACATTCACTCCAATTGGACAGTCGTCATGATGCCATCAGACTGGTTTAAATGTTTTTAAGCCTGCAGCACCAGGGGACTGGTGATTACATTGTGTCATTAACTTTGCAACAATCCCTCATTCTGATGGTGAAAGTGGCAATAAAAGGTATTTACAATGTTTTATGACTAACTTCAGTCAAAACACAAATACTGTTATTAAAAATAACATAGAAATTCAAATAATATGTTTCTTCATCTGCACACAGTAACCACATTTAATATTTTTGAGTTTATTTTCATTTGTTGGTCCTTCATTGAAGAAACGGTGCTGTCAGTTCTTGGTGTTTTCAGACATAACTCAGTTTGCTACGACTCACCTGGGATTTTTTAAAAGACAAAGCAGAAAAACAAAAACCCACAGAAATGCATAATAAAAAATCAATTGTTAAAATTCAACTAGCATTCAACATCTATTACAAGAGCATTTTGTGTATTTTTGTTAAATCATCCCACTCAGTTGCACCTTTCTTTGAAACTCGAATTTAAATAATTGTACTTTTTTATGTTGTAAATTTGTGGGCTCTTTATTTTATATTTATATATTTTACATTTATGTGAATCTGCCTGTCACTTCCTGAATCTATTCATTTGTTCACTACTGATAAACGGGGAAAAAATAGAAATAAAACAAACCTAAACAACAAAAAATTGACTGAATAAAAGTCAAACTGTATATGAACATTTCTGTCTTACAGGCTTTATGGAAATGATTTTACGGCTTCTTGTCTCCAATGTTACAAGACAAATAATTTGAGGCGTGTGGAAACGGCTGTGAACACATGAACAGCTTTTAAAAACTGAAGTTTAAATTAACTCCTCACTTCTCTGCTGCACTGAAACCCAGGAAAAAGATGTAATATTCCACCAGTAAACGTAACGGAAAACTACTGCTTAATTAAGCACGTTTTAATATTTTTAATGACATTACAGCAGCTGTATTTGACGTTTTTGGGGAAGCGGCGCTCCTTCCCTCACAGGAAGTTTCACGCAGATGGTTTTCAGGGGGACGTTTCGGTTTCATACCTGCTTTGGCGAGCGACGAGTTGAAGTGATTTTCTTTGACCTGCTCATGGCTCATAAATGAAATATCATCTAGCAGCAGGAGGATGCTCTGCTATTTTGTTTCAGTCAGAGGTCATAATCTGTCGTATTTCATTAAGGGTCACCTGGCCCGAATAAGGGTCAGATCGGGGTCGGTGGTTTTCATTTAATAAAACATAATCAGATTCTTTGTAAGACTTATTCATCAAAATTTTGATTTTGATGAATAAGTTTTGATTCGAAACGCCCAGGAGAAGCTGGACTCAAACACGTCAGGCGTCGCAGTTTGAATCGTCGGTTTTGACACCACGCGTTTAAGCTCGGTGTTCGGCCCGATGCCTCCGAGCTGTCCACCTCCCGCTACGCCGTGCGCGACTCATCAAATGCCTCGCATGACCTGACTTAGCAGTGATCCCTAAGAAAAGTCTTGTTTGTGCGGCTGCTCGCCCGGAGGGAAGCGACTTCGCCTCGTGGCTCAAATCCACGGCGCTGAATATTTATCATGCTCTCTCGTTTCGTTTTAATGTGCTGACGTGTCTGCGAGCGCGTTACTCAGCCGAACGGGGTCGTCTGTTGTTCTTGTTGAAGCCGAATTTTCTTTGTGTTTTCCTTTCAAACAGCCAGGTTCAGTTCATGAAGAGCCTTTTGCAGTAGACTAACCAGGAGAATGCTCATAGCTGCTGACATTTAACTTTCAGCTCCTCAAAGTTCCTTTCTGGAGCCATCCTTGCAGAAACATTGATTGAAAGTGCAAGACATTTTGCACACAGTCAGAGCCGTACAGGTTCAACCATGGATGTAAATAATGAAGTGAGGGAAAGCTTCTTGGCTTTTGGAAGGGCTTTATTATTTCATCTTCTTCTAGTTGATTTTAATACAGAAAGACTTGATCTGTAGATAGAAGAGAATGTTGCCAGATTGGACCTTTGTGACCCCATTAGGTGCAGCTGGATGCAGATGGGTGTTTAAATAGTCAGTTTGACAATCTTGAACTTCACTTTCAATGTCTTGAGTATTATCACTAACACACTGCAAAAACACAAAATCCTACCAAGTATCTTCAGTCTGGTCCTAGTGCAAATGTCTTGGTAAACTTCAAATAAGACAAAACTAACTTACAATTAACTTTTTAGCAAGATATAGGAGCTTGTTTTTAGTAAATAACTCTTTACTTTTGATGAGAAAGCATTTGTTTTGGCAGATTATTTAAGTTTAACAAGACATTTTTCCCATTTTATAAGTAATTTGTCTGCCACTATTAAGAAATTAAAACAAGTCTCTATATCTTGCTGAAAAGTTTTTTTTTTTTTTTTTTTTTAAGTTGGTCTTATTTCAAGTGTGTTGAGATATTTGCAATAGAAATTAGACCAAAAATAAACTTGGTAGGATTTTGTTTTTGCAGTGTGCTGATGCCACCCAGCCATTAAAGAAGCAGTGTGTTACTTTTAAAAATGTTTTCGGCAACACTTTATTTGAAGGGTTGTGCAAAAGACTGACATGATGGACCAAACACTAAGTGTGCTTAAATATTATGTTATCAATCAAATCAATACAGTTTTTCTTGAGAATTATCTTGGAAATTCACACAAAATCACCCCAAACGTTTTTGTGCCGATACATAATTGGGAGTTTATTGTGGATTTTTCTCCAAAAATTGTCAAACTTTTACTTGTACTAAACAGCTGCCTCAGCCTTCATTAATATCAGCTTATAGTCCATGATCTTCACAGCGAGCAACATTTACCGCCATAAATAAACGCAAATATTTCCAAGTTGGTACCACAAACACTTTGATTTTTATTGCAAAAAGAGAACAAAGAGAATCACAAAATCCTGGAGGGACTAAAAAGATGTTCAATAATATTATTTAATTTTAAGAATTCAGTAATATTTTAACAGTCTGTGATCAGGTTTTATCAATACGCTCTGGCACAACCAGCCCTTTAAGAGCCTTCATAATCTTGATTCGGCCCAAAACGAAAATGTTTTAGAGAAATGGTACGAAGAGAAATTTTTAGTCCTTGCTGGCAAAATGCGGTGGGAGTCATTATGCAAACGGTGGTTTTTATGCTTAAAAAAAATCCTTGAGTGGAAATTTGAGTAAATGTTTCTGATGATGCTCCTGCAGTTAAAATCAAAGTTTCTTGTAAAGATACTTAATTTCCATCATATGCGCCTCAGGCTGCAGAAACTGCGGCGTCTGCTTCGTCCTGACGTCCTAATCAAGGATACAGCCACGTGTGATAAAGTCATCTCTGATCACTGTTAGTTATTAATCTCATAATGGACTCCTTGATGATCAATAAAGTTTTTACTATGAGAAAACGTAACGGCACAAAGCTCTATAAAACTACACATTTATTATTCATCCTCCTATATTGGATACCAACATGGAAGAGGCATTAAAATGTGTAGAAATTGCTTTCTTCCTAATTACCAGCATCTCGTAACGGCTTCAAGAGGTCGAATGACTTTCATTTGAATTTTTTTTAATTAAACATGTCCCATATAAATCACAGAATGCAGATTTTTCTGCTGTTTATCGTTGGGTCAGCACTTCAGACCAGTGGGTTTTTTTTTTTTTTTTTTTTTTTTTTTTAAATGTTTTTTTTTTTTTCCCCCCGGTGCTTTTATGTCTATCGTTCCACATCTGTGGGGAGGAAATCTGGTACAAATCAAGTCTGCATTCAGCCGAGCAGCAGAGAATCGGGTCTGGTTTGTATGTTTCTGTTCAGTGTGACAAAGATAAAAATCTCGGACAGACAAAGAGTGGTTGCCGTGGCGCGCAGAGCTGATCTTAAGCATGACTTGTCCCGTCTCCCTTTTTGCCCTTTTGAAAGCAGAAGGTGCCTCTTCACTTGTACTCTCTTCCGTGTGATCGCACTGAAGGAGCGCAGTAGATCCGTGCTGACATTTAACTTCCAGGGAAGAACCCTGTTTGTTTTTCTTTCTAAAAAAAAAAGAAAAGAAAATCTACCTTACGTCCATCATGCTTTCTTTTTTTTTTTCATTGTCTGAAGGAAGAGAGTTTTAGTTGATCTGGCAGTGGAAGCTGATGTAAATAAACTGGAGCTCTTTGAGAGTAGCCGGCTTTAAGCGTCAGAGGTCAGGCTTTCCAAATGCTCTCTAAAGCTGCTGAAAATGCGCTAAAACGATAAATCTGGTGTCTAACATTACAAAAAACAACTGGTAGAAAACATACACTGCAAGCCCAGCTTTAAAGCTTTTATTTATTTGAAGCAGTGGAGTGTTTGCAGATATTGATTGCATCAGATCGTCATGTTCAGAGGAACGCCACCTCCTGATAACTCTCGATTGTTCTCATCAAAATCCACCGTTTTTAAGAAAAAAATATTTGTGGTCTAAGCCCCTTTTTATGTGCAGTGACTAAATCTGTGCTCCCAGTGTGACTGTCGCTGACTGTTCAACTGATATAATCAGCCACAGGCAGCAAAGCTTTGAGGTAAACATCTGAGCAACATCTGCGCTAATCTCCTGCAGTCCATGAGCTAATGAAGCCCCAGTGGACGAAGCGTGTTGCACGCTCAGCTTCACTGCCAAATTTGTCATCTGCCATTTAAGATTTCATACATTGAGGTACTATAATGGAGAGGAAGGACATCAAATCTGTTTTTTCTGACCGCAAGTTAAAGCACAGCAGATACAGTAATTGTATCTGCGTATATACCTGATTGGTAATCATTTTAATATTTGACAAAGTAAATGTTTTTTTCCCTAAATGTTTCTTTAGATATATTTAATCTAATCAACTTCTTTAGTCATTTATTGCACAAATCTTTGGGTTTGATTAAAATACTGACTGAAGACTTTAGTTTAGCTTTGTTCTAAAAACTTTTGTTTTAGATTAGACTGATGACAAGGAAACTGTGTAAAGACATGTCTGCAATTAATTCAGTCTGTTAGAGAGACTTTTACCAGCTAACAGGAAGGCTGATTGGTACGATGCTTCACTATAGAGAGAGGAGAAAAAAAAGTACATTTTCACACAAAAAAAACCCTCAAAATTTGAGAATAATTTTTAAAATGTTCAATAAAAAAATATGGAAATTTCTCAGTTTGAAGTCGAAAATTTGTAAGAGAAAAACTAAATAATTCAGACATGGTCAACTGAGATTTTCTGGCTGTTTTCCTTTCGCAGTTTTGATAGTAATTTTATTTTTAGCCATGAAATAATGTGCATGGGCTTCCATACAGGTTTGCAAGCTGTGCAAATTAAAATTGTCGATTTTAAAAACACAAAGGCTGACACTCCAACACTTTAACAAAAACACACAACAGCAGCCACACTTAAAAAAAAAAAAACAACTATATACATATTTTTTGTCTTTGCTTCTTATTGAGAAATAATTATTTTAATATGTAATACTTAAAACTTTGTAAAAAGTGGATAATATTTCTCCGTTCTGTAAACCCATAGAACTGAAAAACATTTTTTCCTCTCTTTTTAAAAAAAACACATCGACACAACTCTGATTAACTGTTGTTTGAAAGTCTCTCGGCTCCATGTAACAAAACAAAACCAGTGCAGTTCTATTTTAAACCTTAGAAAAAGGATTTCCCACCAGAAATAACGGCTTTTGTGCGTGACAAGCAGCATGTGCGCCGTGAGGACTGCTGCCGTTTTATATTAACTCTGCTGTTGGAACATGGCAAACATGAGAGGGAGGATGTAGGTGCTCTGATAGCTGTGATGGGGAAACTCCAGAGAAATGCAGACGCTGCGTTTCTGTGAGAAATGACGGGAAGCTGCGCGACAGGTATTGTATGCGCTCGGCCTGCAGGATGGACAGAGAAAGTGAAGAACAACAACCATGAACTATTGCTTCAGACGACCTTCCTGCCGCATTTTATCTGGGAAGGGTTTATAATTTATATCGATCCATTTCCAGGATACGTGAATTAAAGATGCCCTTTTTAAAGCATTGGTAAATGCTTTAAAAAGCATTTACTAATGCAACCATGGAGAAACGGTCCATTGTTGCTTGCACTTTTTTTACTATCAATCAATGAAGTTTGTTTTGTAGAGCACATTTCAGCAACAAGACGGTTCCAATTGCTTCACATCTTAAAAACTCAAAAATACAAAGTCATAAAAACACCAAGCAGTCAACAATTGAGAAAACTAGTAAACATTACATTTTGGTGAGTGACGTCACCAAAATCATTGTTGCACATCAAATAAGTTGGTCAATATTTCATTTATTATGGTTCAAAACCAACCCTAAACTGGTGGGCTTTTAGCCACTCAGTGTTTCAGCTGTTTTGCAGTTTTCTGGAAAACTGGCAGCTTTATTTGACTCGTTTTCAGGGTGTTGGACTGACGGCAGGTGAGGCCGTGACTGAACAGGTTTCAGTAGCGAGTTGACATCTACATAAACAAAACTAAAATCAAAATAAAAACATGTTTTTTTTTTTCATTTTAAATGTAAATATTAAGCTTATATATATATATATATATATATATATATATATATATTATAAGTTTTCTAATGTGATACCAGTGACTCTGCCCAACATGTTGACTTTAAATGATCTTTACGTAAACTAACTGCATTTGTGAATGAATATGAAGAGAAATTCAATAACCTCTGAGAGGTTTTCATTAGAAAATGTAAAGTTGTTGAATCCCAGTCTGCTGCCTGCTGGTTTGATACTTTTGCCAATTCCAGTTGCAGCGTTTGGACCATTAATTTCAAAGAATTACAAAATTAGATTTTTACTCTCATTAAACTGTGCAACAATTAATATACTTTGTTACATCTAGTTCTGTTCTAATTTCAGATGCAGCCATCAAACACATGAATCGGGTCTAAAACTGTAATTGCTTATTTTAAGCACTTAACATTTGACAAACTGTTTTAAAAGGTTTAGTCAGAGTTGTGTGTTGTTGTTTAGTTCAACATTAAATCCTGTTTCGTTGGTTGGTTTCAAGAAGTTCAGCCACTCAGGAATATGTAATACTGGATTATTTTATCAATTAATGAATGATAAACTTGAATGCTTTCACTTCAATCGAAATATATCCAGGTTTTTTTTTTCCACATTAAACAATTCAGCAAACCAGTCCAGTTGGATAAATCATAACTCGTGAAATTCAATTTAACTAAGGTCCATCTTGTTTCTTTGAATTATTTTGTCTTCCTAGCATTTCCAGTGTTTCCCTTAATTTACTTAAGTTAATATTTCATAACTGTTTATAGAAATGTTTGCAGTTGCTCTGCATGCAAACATATTTTTGCCGTTTCCTCCTTGGAGCTTTTGGAAGTGATTGAAGTCTCCAAAGGTAATCATAAATGCATTAAGTGGATTTTGTGCGCTGGAAGCTCTTGATTGGATTACCTCAAATTCAGTGCTGGCAGAGGCATAAAGATGGAAAAACACTCAAAGTCACTGATGAACACATCCCTCCTGTTTTGTGTACTGTAAGCAGAGAAAACTCTTAAATTGCTACATGATATGTATTTTTCATTGCTTTCCTGCTTCCCCTTTGCTGCTATGTTGTGTTTTCCTGAACAAACTTCCTGCAACTGAACCAGAAAAGAAACACCAAATCCTCAGAAATCACTCAATATTTAATTCAACCGTGTTTTGTTTTCTCTCATTCACTATTATTATTATTATTTATCAGTGAGGATTGGAAAATTAACTGCAAAACCCTGATTTGGATGTCCAGGCTCCTACAGGGTGAGGGAAGCCCGATATATCGGCACTAACATTATTATCGACCGATACTGGTCATTTTTTAACATAATTGTATCGGTCCAGTAAACGGGGTCAATATTAACAACCAATATTTATTTCTATCTTGTTGCCGTTTCTTTCTGGTGGGGGAGTGGAGGAGGCTGGTCATGTGATGGTGATGCAGCAAAGGAATTTGGGGACTCTAACTGAAGAAGTTGGCGCTGTGGTCATTTTTGTCAAAGTGTGGAAAGGATAGTGAAATGTATGTATGTACTGGTAAATATCAATTATTTGTCATAGCAGTAATAATATCAATGATATCTGTTCAGATTGTCATATCAGTGCATCTCTACTGCTGAAATAATTTCAGTTCATCATTTCTTGATGACTTTGTTTGAAGAATTTGAGTTTGATGTAGGAGTGCATCGATTGCGGCCAAATCCAATTTTGGCCGATAACCAATTATTTTTGTCTTAGACGTTGCTAAATATAGCAAGAAAGCTGCTGATTTATCAGTAGTGGGCTGACTATTAACTGTAAACGTGAGCTGGTGGGCCGGTCCATCAGTCAAACCTCTCAGGTGAGAGCAGAAGAGGACAGACGTTGATTTTTAGACCTTTGCTGAGGTGGATAAGATCGACTTCACTTCAAAGTATCGGCCGATCACCAATTTCCCAAATTTAAGGACAAATCGGTCCAGCCATAGTTGGACGTTTGTCTACTTCAAAGCGTCCACCTCTCGGTTTAGTGTCTTCGTTTCTTGCCACTCATTCAGTTTGTGCTCCTGTAATGTTTGAAGACAGCAGACTCCACGGGGCGCTTCTCCTCCTGATTGGGCCGCTTCACGTATTTTTTCCCACTCCCCAGAATGACCCCCTCCCCGGTCCTCCCATCTTTCACGTCATGATTGGCAGCTCCCCCTCGACTCGGCGGAGGATCGCTGGATGCTGCGGCCTTGTCTGCGCGGGGTGAGCGGGGCTGCCACTCCGATGCAGCCGGCAACGCAGCGAGCTGGCAGGCACGTCTCGGGGGGGATCGCGCCACAGTCACACAAGGGTAATTACCCGAGCGCTGGGGTGAGGGGCACATGAAGCGATTTCAGCACCTCCGAATTAAACACGGTCCACGGACTGTGAACAATCCACAGGCTGCTCTGCATCAAGCCCCACGCTATTCATAGAGCCTTTTTAAAAGTGAAGGCCCTGTACAGTTTCTAGGTGTGAATTGTGCTGAATTTCGAAGGGAAAGGTAAAGTTTGGGAGGCGCGGGGGGGAGGAGGAGAGGGGGGTTCTGTGTTTGTTTTCAGCCCTGCTAAATTAAACATGCTCCAAAGAATCAGAACAATCTGCATGCCACCCAGACTGCAAACACGTCGCCATCCAGAGGGGATTTAGCTTTCACAGGATTTCAGTCCCTGCAATTTGAATAAAATTTACCATTTGATCTTTGAATTAAGCACGCTCCAAGGCTCTGGAGAAATTTCAAAGCTACTCCGAGAACAATCCACGGGCCCATTTCAGAAGCAACGGGCTCACGCAAATTATTCAGTTGCGGATCGCGGTGCACTTTACAGCCGAGAGCCTCTTGATTATTATACAGCAGCGGAACAGATCTGACATCATAATTCATTTAAAAACGTTTCTGCCTTTCTTTTAAAGCAGCGTTTATCCTGGACAACGAGGAAATATCTTCAGGAAAAAAAAAATTAAAGAGGAAAAAGTTCCAATAACTCTGCGTCACCGTTAAATTAATAATTTAATCCAGATTTTATCGTTCAGTTTCCTGTTTGGGGTGATGACCAAGTGAGACACAGACACCTTAGACTGCAACAAGGTGACGCTGCATTCAATACGACTCACAAATATGAGACAAAATATGCAGAATTTAGTCAAAATACAGTTCAAGTAGCATTTCAAGAGACATGCTTCAGCCCCAGTTCTGCATACTTATAGTAAGTCTGATTAACTTGATACCAAAAGACATAATTGGCACAAACAACCTGGTGTAGCACAAACTCCCCAACATATATACACTAAAACATGGTGGTGGCAGAGTCATTCTCTGGGCTCATTTTTCCTAATGTTGAACTGAGTTAGTAGTTATGCCCAGTCCGTATGGCAGTCAGTCCAAGTGTGTCTCAAAATCAACAAAAAATTGTTCAGAGTTCAGAACTAAATCTGCCAGAAAAGAACCGAATGCTGAAATCAAAACGATGTCAAAGCATCAAGGTTTTTCTCCTCAGATATTTGTTTAGATTTCAATTGAATTGTATAGGACACATGATAGAGATGAAAAGTTTGAAATCGTTTATCTCAATGTTTTTTTTTTTTTACTCCATTTTAACTGGGGTGTTTACACTTCTCAGCTGAATAGTTCTTATTTATACGAGAGAGCTGCGTTTCCAGCTAATGTGTAAAATCTCCATCAAGCCCAATGATTGAATTTTATAGACAAAAGGGTTTTTTTTTTTGGTTTTTTTTTTAATCTGCCTCCTGTCTGCCCTTTTAATCTTCTTTAGAGTTTCACTCCCGTCTGTTGTTAATCTGCTCCCAGCCTGGTCTCTGCTGGTGGTATGATCTTTATATTTTTGCAGCATGCCAGAAAACAATGAGACTCTATTTGGTCAGCTTCTTTTGTTTGTTTTGTTTTGTGTAGGACTGCCACTACCGATTACTTTAGAAATCAATTATTCTGATGATTAATTGATTAAACGGGCACAATCTACAGATTTATTATTTAACCACTTCAGCATTTTTTTAATACAATATTAGAAAGACAATATTTTTAAAATGTTTTATTGCCTGAAATGCAATCACACACCGTCCCTTTAGTGAATTTGAACCAGGTGAAGCTAAAACTGAGTTTTGAAATTGATTATTTCAGTAATCAATTAATCGCGATTAATCGTTTGAACCTTAGTTTTGTGCATCTTTTAGCCAAAAAGGTATTTTTATTTAATTTCTTCCGATATTTCATTTCTTCATTTCTATAGCTTGAGTCCCGTAATGGAGCAGAACCTTTGTTTCATCTGGATGAGAGAAATTTTCTGTGATGACGGGATCTCAAGTGATTGATGCGGACCTCACTAATGCAGTTCAAACACGACCGGTTGTTCTCTGTGCCATCTGTGCATCTCTTCGCGATGGTGTGCATGTTACAGTGCGACCCCTCTCATCAAACCTGCATTTGGGGCTTGTCAGAATCCACTTAACCACTCAGACATGAATGGTTAAGCTCCTGCACTGATCCTCTTTCTTCCCCCCCCAGGGGATCCTGTCGGTCTTTGGCCCTCTGTGCTTTGGAATGGAAGTAAAAATCTCACCGTGTCCCGTATCGCTGCTGCTATGTAAAGCTGCTGATTGATTGCATAATAACTGCATTTACGTGTAGACTTTCTCTTTCTTTTTTTTTAATTTGACTGTTTAGGTTAATCATGTTTGTGCAGCCCTATGAGTCACATTCAAGTGTTTTATGGGGTTTTATGAGGTTCACCACAAAGTTAATGGTAATTGCAAAGTGCAAGGAAAGGAATAAAAGGTTTTCACTTCTGAAAATGTGGCATGCATTTGTAGCATTCTGTATTTCAGTCAACACTTTCGAGAATCACTTTTCACTTCCAAGTGAAAAGTGATTCACTTCCAAGTTGTCTGTAGGAAGGAGCAGTTACAGGTGCTGCTCCTTTGCAGAAACCGCGGACGGAACCGTAAAATTTAATAAACTAAATGATAAAACGTAGAATTTCACAGAATGTCGGCGAGAAGTGAAGGATATGCAGGAGTTTCTGTTGTGTTTTCACCATTGCAGCTCCCGTACCAACCGTATTTTGAAGCCTTTTGGAAGTTTTCATCAATTTTGACCAGCTTTCCTGAAAGAAACGGCTGCCCCCACAGCATGATATTGCCATCACTGTTTCACCATGGAGTCGGTGTGATTTCTTCCACACACAGAAATCACACTGCTTTTTTCTTTCTGCGCGCAGGCCAACACATGCAGTGGTGTCACCTTCTTCCAGCTTGTGTGTTCCTGGTTTCTGGCAAATGGGAATTCTTGTGCTACTTTACCATAAAAGTCAGACTTGGGGCTTTGCATGATGGATGGTGTTTTTCTTGTCATAATCTCCAGATTCTGGATCTCTCCAGAGTTACCAAAAGGCTCCTGGCAGTTTTTCTGTTTTTTTTTTGTTTTTTTTTCTTTCTCCTCTCTCCTCCTGCCTGCACAGCCTGTCAGTGGTGTCCAAATTTTTCACCAAGTTGAATCACCAAAGACCCTCTTGGGGCTCCAGAGCCGCAGGCTGCAGACCGCTGACCTGTTGTCTGTAAACTCTTGTTGGTGCCGGATTGCAGAGAGCAACTAGAAATTCCTCCCCAGAGGAAAATATGTTGCATATCTCCAGAACTTATTTTTATTATTTATTGGTTTGTTTTGAACACAATAGAAGTATAAACTCACATGAACAAGGGATGCAAAAGACACATATTTCTGTACCACAATAATCTTAACATGATCGAAAAGGAGCAGGAAGAAACTTATGAACTCCCACCCTATAAACTCATACCATGTTTTCAGATGGACCCTCATTATTAAATAAAAAATATAAAAAAGACATAAGTTACTTAATTTTCCATTTTATCTGGGTTTACATGTCTAAATGCCTCCATATCGACACACGCTCATAGCTTCACTTTGCATAAACACATTGGTGCTAAACTCTCACCAATATTTCTATATCTTGTTTAAAAAAATCCTTAATTTCCTTTTAAATTGTATTAAATTTTGACTTTAACTCCTCATTTAACTTAATTTTACATCATGAATTGAAATACAAAAACTCTTTCTTGTTGTGTCCAAACTACCTTAACTTTGGGTTTAAGTTATATCCCCCTTCTCTTTCATAAAACATGCTCTGTATGAGCTCAGGCAGCTGTTTATTAGATGCCTTCAACATAATTTGAGCCATTTTAAATTCCACTTACTTAATAAAAATTTAATACCAGCTCTTTGTAACATGAAGTCACTCTCCAGCAGTGTTGCTCCGGGTCTGGCTTTGTAACTATTCACGGACTGAGTGCAGAGCGGCGCCCTCTGCGATCAAAGCCCGGATGAGCGCTCAGGTTGGCGCACACCGAGTCAGGAGACCCGTCTGTGACGGAAAGCGGAGCTGGCTGGCTGACGGAGAGGAATGGCGTCCGTCTCCATCCTCCGCTGCGCGCGCGGAGGTGACGAGCCGCCCCGCTGCTGTGAAGCCAGGCGGAAAACTGACCTTTCTGGCACGCGCTGTCTCGGCCCTTTGGCACCGCGCGCTGAACCGGGCCCTCCACCGTCTCCTCCATCCATCTGCAGCTCAGCCTAATCTGCAGCGGGAGGTCGGACTCCTGCTTCCGGCCTCCTGCTCCTCCCTCTGGAGTCGGGGGTCCGCGCGCTAAAGCGGAACAATTACAATAAGCGGGATCATGATTTAACATAAGACTCTCACACCGGTTACATCTCTGAGTAACACCGCAAGCAAACGAGGTCACCAACCTGATAATGTATGCTTCAAGTATCTGTAAAGGCGCCTCTCTTTTTATGTGAACTCTCGCCAGCGGTTAGCAGAGGAAGAAAATCCTACGGCTGTACTCATGAATCATTCACTTTCACCTCAATCCAAAGTGTCTGCTTTATTTTCACCTCACGGTCGTCACCTCCTGCCCTCATGCCTCTGCACTCGCATGACCTGGGAAAGAGGCACGTAAGTAGCCATTTGCTGCCCCCTACTGGGGGCAGCAAATGGCTGCCCCCAGTAGGGGGTTGCGTTGACACAAATGAATACGGGTCTGTGCTCAGCATCCAGACATTAATGCGGATTACATACTGCTGGCCTGTTTCTTTGAAACTGTATCTTTTATTTATGCTCGTTTCCTCTGAGGTGGGGGTTGCTTGGTAGCTGTTCACGTCTTGTGTTAATAATAGCAGTAATAACGGTAATTATTTTTCACATCTCTCTTAAATGTGTTTTATGGAATCAGGATATTATAGAAAGTACAAATTATGTACTTTGTAACATTTGATTTATCACCTAAGCCAGAAAAGGGGGAGGAAACGGATACTAATACTTCTACTGTTGATTATTTAATTTGTTTTAAAAAATACATGCATAATCTTAAACATAAGGTTCCTTATTCTTTAAGAGAGCACATAAATAATATCCTGATTGATAAACTGGTTGGTGTGTTTTTTTTAGCACTCAGGACTGTGTTCCTGCTCCCACAACATCAAGCAGGAAAGACCTCAGCGAGGATGAAGCCGTCGTCGTTGCTGCCCGTCATTTAAGCATAAAGACATCTTCAGACTTTTTACAGTGTATCATGCTGTGCTAAAAATGATCACACTGCAAAAAATACCCCTCTCAAAACAAGTTAAGAGTAGAAAATAAAAATCTGCCAATTGAACTGGTACTTTTTATCCATATTAAAGTGTTATTGACTTAATACAAGCTCCTGTATCTTGCTGTAAAGTTACTTTGGCGTTATTCCAAGTTTCCTGGGAAATTTGCACTATAAACTAGACATTTTGTGTTTTTGCAGTACAACAGAGCTGACAGTTTTTCTAAGTGTGGCCACGTTCATCCTGAACGTAGAAACATAAATCTCAGATGTTGGTTCACTTTTGTATGAGAAGACTGACTAAATAAAATAAAAAAAACTAAACATTTTAGACGGTTAAGTTAGGGAGCCTTTTCTCCCTAATGAGATGTACTTTGGAAGAACATCTGTTAGACGGATGAGACACATTTGGCAAAATAAAAAAAACGAATAGCTTGTGATCACGTTTTATAATTGAGAGCGCTGGTGGGGAATGGTTATTCTCTGGACTGCTTTAAAAGCACATGTAACTGGGAAGCCTTCAGTCAACCAGTTGACCACAAAGTCCTCTTCATGCTGAGATTTTCTTGGGTTAAATGTGAGGCCACCTGTCTGCCAGCTGAACATTGGTGTAAATCTCGTCAGTGTGCCAACTACAGAAAAAAAAAGTCTACAACAGAATCTGGGTTTTTGTCTTAGTACAAAGTTCACAGTTTAAGGCTTTGCTAGAAACTTTAAAACTATATGGATGGTAAATTTAAAACTTTGAGAAAACTGCAATAGAACAGTAAAGTCATCCAGCTAGGAAGAATAAATATATTGTCATTTTTATAAATTGCTCTTTTCAGTCGTCTACGCTGCAAAAACACAAAATCTTACCAAGTGTTTGGTCTAGTTTCAAGTGCAAATATCTTATTAAACTTGAAATAGGACAAAGTAACACCAAAAGCAACTTTTCAGCAAGAAATAGGAGCTTGTTTGCTTAAGAAATTCCTTAATATGAAAAAAAATTATTAGTTTCAGTGGCAGATTATTTCACTTGTAACAAGATACTGTCCCCACTAAAACAAGCTCATGTTTCTTGTGAAAAAAATTACTTGTAAGTTAGTTTTTGTATTGATTAAAATGCAGTAAGATGTTTAAACTAGAAATTAGACCACAGATACTTGGTAATATTTTGTTTTTTTGCAGTGCTGGCTTGTTGCTATGATTCACATTCACTTTTGTGTCTTAAGTTAGGAAAAAGTGTGAAAAAGGCCATTTCAATCAGCTGTGGTTGTGGCCAAATGTTGCTGAAGCGTCTTAATGTTGCATTTGAAACTCTAAATTTGGACATTAATGCATGACACAAAGGTGACTCAATAAGAAGCCATTCTTATAATCTCTGGCTTCAGTTTGAGTTCATAACATGAAGATGTACATAGTGATTTATCCAGTGAGGAAGAGGAAGTCAGTAGAAATGTCTGAGAGACCTAGCAGACAGGCAAACCACACAGGTTTAAAATTGCATTGCGAGTCCAGTCTATCTGTAATTCACCACTTCAAACCTGCAGATACATTTTCTTTTAGCGGCTATGTCACCAAACCACTGTAAATGGCTGCTGTTACATTGTATAAAATGTAACAGCAGTGAATGCAAGTAGCCAAAAGTCTCACTTTGCAACAATTTAAATGCACCACAGTATTGTAGCTGCCAACGCATCATTTTGATGTCACAGTCTGTCATTCCACTCAAACTCTAAGTCCATCTACTGTTTTCTTACAATAATATGTCATTTAACCCTAAAAATAAAATTAAATCTAATGGTAAGCATGTTATGGATAAAAAAATATGGTCGTCATTGGGAATAATGTTTGGAGAATGTAGTTTTGATTGTGTTTTTGTATCAATGCGATTCACAGACTGCGTCAGAGCACACGAAAAGGAAGAACCATTGTTGGCTAACTTTATGCTCACAAACAACAGCCATGTTTGCCTCCATAGTCTGCCTTTTCTTGCCGTCTCCGTTTCATGAAGTGGACCGTTTCCTTGTTCCTTGTTCCTGGGATCTTTCTAACATTGAAGCAAAGTACAGCATTTTTTTATAAACTGGGGGGAAAAAATGTAAAGAATCTTGTTGGTTGGATTCATCCGTATTTGGTAGTGCCATCGGTTTTAGCGAGGCTCAGATCCAAAGACTCACTCTGTATCCAAAATTGTTCTGAAATGACTTGCCTCCTCAGAGAGACTCTGGGAAAGCTGACTGTGACTTAGTTTTGACTCAGTTTGATGATTTATAGGTTTTATCTCGTTCATTTTGAATCGCTGCTCTGTAATTTTACCTTTTTTTTAAAGAGTATTACTTTTGTCTATATTAGTACGTCAAGCACCAGAAATCAAAACCCTACCTTTTGACACATAATTCACCTCATCATCGTCTGCCGAGTTGTACGCTGGGGCAAACGGAGCAGCACTTCCATGCACTCTGAGGTGGTAGTTTATTTGAAGAGCAGATCCATGAGTCAGCCAGTTCCCCCTGTGGGCCGCAGCTGGAGCGAGTCGACGGCTCCACCCAGCTGCAACCAACGTCATATGTGGTTGCAAATTCCCCAGCCTCCCCGCAGCCAGACTGTCTAATTTATGCGCATCGGTCTCCCCTCTCCACCCTCCTCTCGCTGCAGGATGTATTGTCCTCCGCTCTCTAAACTGAGTTAAGTTTTTGAGCCGAGCGTTTCACTTAACAGAGCTGTGGGAGGACTAAACGCTGCTGCTGCTGCTGGATAGCTGTTGTTGGCAGCCAGATGCCTGTTTGTGGTGAGTGTTTTTTTGTTTTTTTTTTATGTTTTGTGCTGGAATGTGATCCTGTGAATGTGGTTTTTCCTCTGGAGATTCATTGAAGAAACCAGTTTTCTTGCTACAGAGCGAGATGTTGTGCGTGCTTTTTGACCGCTTGACGTGGGGATTTGATTCTGTTTTAGGTCATTATTTCACTTTGACGACTCGGGGAACCTTTAACACACACACACACACACAAAACTGTAACTTTGTAACTTTCAAACATCCTCGACGCAAAATCCATAAAGCCGGTCCTGCATCTATCCAGATGTGGCATTCCTTACATTTCTTTCTCAGACAGATCTCTAGTTTTAGTCCACCTTGTCATTCATGCTCAGTTATCCGTTCGTGTTGAGTCAATCATTTATCGTGAAAAGTTCTTTTGAAAGCAAACCCAGGGACAAAGTCTCCTAACATCCTGAAGTACATGATTTGCTGGTACTTTGGCCTGGTTTCCTGAAGACAAGTCAGATGAGCTGTACAAACACTCACACCCTGGACCCCCAGGGCATTGCAGAGCTTTTGTTTCGCTGTGTGATGCTGAGAAACGTGACACCGCACTCTTCTTTTTAAAACCTCTGTGGCTGAAGTGTCAGGCTGCAGCTTCGGCCTGAACACCGACCATTTGCAGACGGCTGAGAAAACACTGCAAAAAAAATAAATAAATTCGTACTAGAGTAGCTTTTAAGCACGATATAAGAGCTGATTTTATATAAATAAGTCGTTAATATGGATAAGGAAAAGTATTATGCTTCTAGCATGAAGTTTTTCCCACGTCATAAGTGAAACTAAACTTTTTCAATCAATATCAAGGATTGATACAAGCTCCTATATCTTGCTTGAAAGTTACTTTTAAGTTAGCTTCATCTCAATAAAAGTGTGCCAAGATATTTGCACTAGAAACCAGAGCAGAATGAAAAAAGATTTTGCTTTTGGGGTGAATATTTTCACGGAAACGGCCGAAGCTTGAGTTCAGGCCTCTTAACTTGTTTGTTCAGTTTTGTTTTCTCTATATGCACATCCATCCGTGATGGAGGACAGTGGGGATTCATACACGCTCTCCAAACCATGTCGAATAAGCGCCCAGGCTGCTGCGATATCATGTGGCTGCGGGTACAAAGGGCTGCTTATGTGAAGCGGTGGCTGTTGGGGGCAGAAGAGTGGCTGCTGCCAGGCGCAGCGCGCAGCTCCTCAGGCCGACCCGCTCTTGCTCTTATTTATTGAGCGAACGAACAGCAGGCAGGATTTCTCAGGCCGTTTGGAACCGGGTTCGCCATGAATGGGCCTCTCTTTTTCTGGACAGTCAGACCAGTCACGGACTGTCTGGACACGAGGCGACGGAGTCCAGAGTATCGCTTTCCACTGCAGTGGGAGCGTTTGCAAAGCGTCAGGGTGAGGCGTAATGATGATGATGATGATCTGTGCGGCGGTTTATGAGCGGAGTACCTGCTCATTACAGACGCAGCGTGTGTTTGTGTGTGCGGTCCGAAAGGGCCTCCCAGGTTTTTGGAGCTTATAGTCTGCCGTTTGGTTTGGTTTTCCTGGAGATTTTTATTTTTTATTTTAATGTTTTGGTTTCCAAGGATGGATAAAAGGTCAGAAGGCCTCTTATCAAGAAAGTCAGATTTTTATCCTGTTTATTAAATGCATCAGAGGAGCTGCTTTTTTTTTCCAGACTATAAATTCATCGACTACATCCATGCACTTTGATGCAGCTTGTTTGAATTTCATTTAAAAATGAAAAGTGTGGATTTGATTTAAACATTTTCCAGCTCTGAATGATCATGCAAAACGTTTTACTTGACCCTAGAAGTTTCCTTCTTCCACCCTTTATTCTTGATGTTTATTTTTTTATCCAAATATCCTTTCTTTCTTCCTTCTCTTTTCTTTGTTCTTCCTTTCCTTGCATCCTTCCAGTCTTCCTATTTATGCCCTTCCTTCATCCTTCACTTTGTCCCTTCTTTTCTTCTGTCTCCTGTCTGCTTCACTTCCTTGTCCCCATTTATCTTCCTCCTCCCTCCGTCCATTAAACCTTTTCTTTCTTCCTTGTCTCCTTGTCTTATGACCCGTCCTCATTCCAATCTTCCTCCTTTCTATCTTTTTGCTTCCTCAATTGTTTCCTTCTTGTTTCTGCCGTCTCTCCATCAGTCTTTTCTTTTTTCCTTGTCTCCTTCATTCCTTCCTTTCTTCCTCATGCCTCTTTAATCATTTCCTTCCATATGTCAATCTGTCATTTGTTGGTTTTCCTTCTTAACTTTTTTTTTCTCCTACCTTCTTTTCTTCCTTGTGTTGGTTTTTTTCTCTTCCTCCTTCACTTTTTCTTTTTTCCTGTCCTTCTTTCCTTATTTTGTTGTCTTGAAAGTTTTGATATTTATATCTGGCTCTTGTCACAATATTTGCTGCATCATTTATGAACTTACTAAAGATATTTGAGAACTCTGCAAATTTGCTTCACATTAAAAAATGTATAGAAACCCTCGGATTAATAATCAGTACCTCTATCAATAATCTACGGTGCATTTCTTCTCTTTATGTCAAAGTCCTTAGGAAAATGTTGAGGTTTGCAGCTCAGACCTGAAGAAAAAACAGAAATCTACTAGTTTTACGTAAATCATCGATGACGGCACATCGACTACAAGTGTCAGGAGTTGATTTTAATACTGATCATTTAACATTTCTTTAACTGGGATCAATTAGGTGTGAGCCATTATTGTATTGTTTATTGTGAAAATTTCAATTTCCTTTGAAGATGTTAAACGACCCAAAAGCAAAGTGACATTATTAGAAATGTTATGTTCATCATTTTGTCCAGTTTGTTCCACAAGAACATAAATGTCAGTAACATTTGTAAACATGACTGAAGTTGGGAAGAGCAGCGTTTGTTTTCACAGCCACAGTTACCCTAAAGAAGACAGTAAGTGGTTTTTTAATCACCATTTTTATCATTATCACAATAGTACCACAAAATAACATGATAAAATCATGATAAAGCTGGACGGAACCCAATGATATAGGAAGAACACCTGAACTGTGGAAAAAAAAAAAAAAAAAAAAAAACAGATCAAATGTCAGAGAAAACTGGGAATCGGTATCAACCAGTGAGACTTTTTTTTTTTTTTAAACTGATTTTTATTATTTTTACACATTAACCAGAAAAAGCGTGTTCTGAAAAATGAATCCATCGCACAGTAAAAGAAACCCTCCAAAACCTCTGAGTTGCACAGTTGAAGGAACGTGAAGCGGAGTTATGTGACCGACTCCTTGTGGTTCACGGCAGGCTGATCCGCGGCCTCTTAGGTCGAGTCTCGATGGCTTCGAGGACGGTGAGTGTCGGAGTTGCGTCAGTCGGGGCCTCTCCTTCCCCCGCAGGGGTCACATCTGAGCAGGAACATGACGGCTCTGGTGAAGATACAGGCTTTATCACAGCTTTTGCCCTCCTGGTGCTTAATCTCTCCCGCTTCCTGCTTATCTGTTTTGCCACCGACAGCGGCAAAAGTTTCAAACAATGGCTTATCACGACGGCGGCTGCTGCTGAGAGGGATTCATTTTGTTCCTCTGTTTTGTGACACCTGTGTGTGTGTGTGTGTGTGTGTGTGTGTGTGTGTGTGTGGCAGGATGGCTCTGTGGGGAACCTTGATGACCTGGCCCAGGAGTACTCGCAGTACTACGGCACCTCTCTCAGCGACGTGTGCGAACGGATGGAGGAGCTACGGAAACGCAAACTAGTGCAAGAGATGGAGATGGTGAGGAATCTTTAACCCTTTTTTTTTTTTCCTTTTTGTTGTTTTTTGTTTTTGTTTCTTTTAGAGTTTGACATCACTGGAAAAATCTGCTTTGTTCAGGTAGCAGAGAAGATTAAATGTCTTCCTCGGGATAAATACACGGCCTGCAGCAGCAGAAGCCTCAATAACATGTTTTGTCTTTGCAGGGTGCTATTTTCTCCTATAAACTACAAAAGAGGGGTATTTATTTTCCTCTGTGGAGCGCTTTCCACAGAGGCTCTGGAAAGCGTTCACACTCCTGTCAGCTTCTGTGTTTTTAGGTCAGATTAAATCGTAATAAAACAGTTTACATCTATTTCCTATCCTTAGTGACATTTAATTTGCACATTTTAAACAATCTTTCAGAGACGCGTATAAAAATTTTTTTTTAATATTTTGATCAGATGTGTGATCTTAAACTGTTAGCTTAATTAACTAATACTCTTAACTTATATGTGGCACCTTCTCCAGCTTTAAAAACTCTTTGAAACATTGTTGGAAAACTACTGATTGGCTTATTTTATACGGCATCTTGTATTTGAAATTAAATGAATTTAGCTGTTGTGCTAACTCCAACATTGCACTGATGCTAACTGCTGACGTTTTGATTAATATGCACTGTCCTAATTTAAGTAAATGAACAAAATAATACTTTTTTTTTGAAGCCCCTTTTAATTATTTCAGTCTGCATCAGTAGGAATGATTCATAATGCCACAGCTTTGTATATCTGCCAAATCTATTAGATTAAAATGATATTTCTATCTCTCCATGTAACCCCACAGATTTTCTTTAGGATTTAGTTCAGAACTTTGACTAGGCCATTCCAGAATAATAGTTTTCATCCCATTAAGCAGTTTGCTTGTTGATTAGGATATAAGATTTGAATAATTTTGATTCTGTAGCCCCACAGCATGATGCTGCCCCCACCATGTTTCACTATCTAATTAAATGCATGTGTTAATTAGATTCACTGGAACCATTGATGCTGTTGAAAGAACTAAATGAGACTGAATGCAATATTTGATTGTGCAGATTTATGCAAGCAGGTTATTGCAGAGGTTTTTTTTTTTCTTTTTCTACATTTTCCCTTTTAAAATATTTAAATGTTTTGGTTTATTTTTGGTTTGAATCGGTGATGTTGCCCTTAATGTACAATATTTGTATCCTTTATTCTGTTTGTGTATATATTTTATATTTTCTTTTTGAGTGATTCTGTATGCGGATTTAGGCCTGTCACAATAACAAAGTTTGCTGGATGATAAATTGTCCCAGATGTTATTGTGATAAATGATAATATTGTTATTTTGAGACCATTTTTTAGTGATGGCAAAACAATGCAAGAACACATCCTGAAACATCAATAAACTTTAAATTGTAATGAACGTTTAACACAGGAAATGGAAACAACAGAAACGACAAATAAAATGGATACTTTAGTCTCTGTAAACAAAACGGTCCTTCAAAATAAGAGACTAAATAAGAGCTATTTGAGACCAAAGTACCAGACTGAAGATTTAGTTATCCAGTTTTTGGCAGAAAGAGATAAAAGAGAAACATTTTAAATGTTTTAAATTTTATTGCGGTAAATTGATTTATTGCTTATTGTGACAGGCCTTATTGTTATTGCTTGTGTCACTAAAGGTGGAAAAAGGACAAAAATCTGACATTTTATCAGAAACGTACTATTTTCACATCCCCTGTAACTAAGGTGCTGAGAGAAAAAACAAACGAACCGCCTGTAGGTGTTGATGTCCTGCCCCGTTTGGGCTCAGACGCGATTAAACAGCCCTTAAAGTAACACTTTGAAAATGTTTACTGACCATATAAACCAGACGAACCTCAAGCCAAGTGTTTCATTATGATGACACTGTGATTTACTCCTCTGCTCCCACTGCGTTTCAGGGAAAGGTTGACTCAGCGGCCGCGTCGCCACACCTCCGCTCTCAGCTCCAGGTGAGTGTCAGACCCCAGGAGAACACTGCCGCTTCCTGTTCTGTGCGTCAGCAGGACAAAACCGCTCGATAGGCGGCCGGGAGGGGTCGCCAGGTCATGATGATCGCCGGGTAAAGCAACGTGAGAAGCCCAAAAAGTAACATCTGACTGGCTGGGGATGCGGAAGAGCTGTCCTTGAAACTGCGGCTTACAGATGTAAACACGAGGCGGAACATGAGACGTTTATTTGCTGCTGGTTCACATCAGAACACAATGTGAAGCAATAGTTTTGTGATCTTCAGGAATTCAGATTTGAAACTCTTAAACGTCTCATCGATTGATTCTCATCTTTTCAGGAATCTCTTGGACTCAGCAGCGGCACATCGACTCCGGAGACTGAGAGGAGGTACAAACAAAACCGTTAACGACCGGTTCGCTCAGTAAAGGGAGGGTCAGATCTAGGATCTGCAGTCTGGATCTACGTCTGCGGGCTGCGGCCTGATTAGGCTTCCTCCATTATCTCCGTCAGGCCTGAGGCCACGTGCGTTTCCTCCCCTTCCTGCTGACCCCGCTGTCACACTTATGAAGCGTTTCTGTGTAACCTCCACACTTCCTTCCTTCCCTGCATTGTCTCTTCCGAAGGTTTATAAGGATTACTCACATTTTTTTTTTCCTTAGAAAGCTGAATCAGATTTAGAAAAACGGACATAGGTGATGACTAATGCCAAAGAGTCGTGATTAATCGATCAGGATTGTTTGAGAGAGGAAGAGAGACTGAAAGTTCAGACATTTCATTCTAACTACCAGTCTTATCCTAAATCTGGATGCAGTTGTGGGAAACAACAGAATTTACTCAACTTTCACATCCACTCAGAAGATGTGCATACTGCCCCCTAGTGGGCTGAAAGCATATTGTTGCAAATAACCTCACAAGCCTGAAAAAATAATCAAATCAAAGACATTTTTATTTCTCACATTTTATTCTTAAAATCCCAACGTTGCAGTTAAAAATCTATTTTTATTCCTAAATTTCTTGGTGGGATTTACCTCAGGAAGCTGACGATTGGCTGCCAAACAAGAAGGGAGCATAATTAGATCTGTTGTTGTCCTTGTCTAGGCTGTGCAAATCTCCACTTTCTGCTGAATTTATTTGAGGCTAAAATAATAATGAATCCACTTTTTTTACGTAATCATGCACAGCAGAACATAAAACTAGCTTCTTTTTTTAGGAGTAGTGATGAGGAATGCTGTAGTATAGCTAGAATATAATCTAAATGCAGCAGCCTTTTTTAAAGAAAATATTTTAGCTGTCACACTGCAGGACACAGGTTATAAAAACAAAAACCTAGATAAAATAAAATGACGTTAAAAATCTCAAATGCAAAACCACCTTGACTATGATGGATTAGAAATTTGTCCAATACTCACCAGTATCTGACCTGTCAAAAACTCAGAAATCCAATCCAGTTTTGATCAGTAAACGCAGCACAGCTAAGCATTAATGCACTGTTATCAATCCTCTTTAATGTGGAAGCTGTTGCTAATATTTTAGTAATGTTGTTTCCGAGCCGCCCAGCTGATTACCTGCATGTGGAGTTAAAGATTAGGGTGATGGTCAGCAGGCCCCTCAACTGCAACATGCAGCCAGCTGCTATAAAAAGGGCTTAATTTGCATTTGGCTTCTATAAAATAGTAATAAAATAAGACAATTATTTATTTCTGTAGCTTGTAGTTGCTCTCTGTATTCTGTGAAGAGAATGGTTGACCTGAATGCCTGATTTACCACAAAGCAGGTCTGATCTGTTTGAAGGCAAATGCACAGAAACAACAGCAGTCAGCTGAGGGAGGGACTGACAGTCATGCATAACAAAGAGCCCAGAGACAGACAGAGAGACAGAGACTGAGTGTGAAAGTGTGTGGGGAATTCAGACGCCACGCTGCTGCTGCTGCTGCTGCTGCTGCTGCTGCCACAAAACCCCAACCAGAAGAGAAAAAGCCTCCATTGTTCCAGGGATGGCCACAGAGCGCTGACCTCTGTTCATCAACGCGGAGCAGCACAGACTCTGCTTCGTCCGCTTCCACCGCTTTAATTTGCCCTGCTGTTGTCATGAGGCACAGTGCGCCTTTGTGATTCCTTTTGGGTTTTCACGAGCTTGTTCTCTGTGAATCTGACGTAAGTGGAGAAGACAGACAAGACTTCTTGATAAGGGGGTGGAAAATGGTGAAAAGGGATTGAGGATGAAGAGAATAATTTTGGATCGAAGGTACTGGCTCTGGTCGGGGGTTTGACTTTACATCTAAACAATTCAAAAGTTAAATGTGGATTTAATGTCTTCAGGTTTCCTGTCCACAAATCCAGCTCGGACGACGGATCAGGAGGTAAGAAGAACTTTTTACTGGAGTCCACAGATTTCCACGACTCTTCCTGTAAATATCGTAATCATGTTTTCATTTTTAATGCCAAATTAAAAAGGCGTGCTCCTTGCGTGTTTCTCTTCAGGAAAATGGGATGCGAGGAAAAAGAGCAAGTCTTTATGGCAGAGTTTCCGCAAGTCACAGAAGGGAGTGATGCGCCAGACTTCAAAAGGTAAAACAAAACCCAGGAAAATAATGTGATTAATACAAGTTATTGAACAATATAGCTCAGTGTTTTATTATTTGGCCTGCTGATTCAAACACTGCGCTTGTTTGTTTCAGGTGACGATGTTGGCTTCGTTGCCAGCGAGATCACGATGAGCGATGAAGAGCGTATTCAGCTGATGATGATGGTGAAGGAGAATATGATCTCGATAGAGGAAGCGCTCGCACGGGTATGGAGTCATAAATATTGTATTCGCAAAATAGAAAAGTTACAGTGAATTGAGACAATATAATCAACAAAGACCTGTTAGAAAAAAAAGTTTCTTTTAAAAAAAAAAGTTAAAATGAGCAAACAGGTGGAGATAAATACATGACATCATCAAGGATGATCAGAACTGAAACTCATTATGTAGATTCAGTAAAGACAGGGTGGTTTATTTCATGTCTTTATGTAAATGTTGATGAATGCAGCTGAGCAAAACTCCAAATTCTGTTTCTGAAATAAGTTTAATATTCCATAACATCAATAAAAAGCAATGTTTTTACTCCATATCTGGGTTGTTTTTGCATAAATTGCTGCATCCTTGCAGCAACACCTTGCCGAGGTGTTGTGGAAGCTCATGCTAGTTTAACAGCGCACATTTCCTGGGTACTTTTGTTACAGAGTCATTTGTAAACATATGGTTCCACATTTTTTCCTTCCACACAACTTTCCTGTAAAAAAATGTTGATCCAGTATTCTGTAAACAACCAGCTTTTCCAGCACTGACCCATTTTGGCTCAAATCTTTTGCTGAAGGACTGACGACCATTAGCTCAGTAGTGTTAGCGTAGCCGTAATTTTGCATGTCTGGACTTTAAAAAATCCTGTCTTAGCTCATTTATATTCACACTTTATGATGTTATAATAATCATCAAAACTAAGATTAAAAATAAATGTTTTAGTTACGTCAATGTGTAAAAAATGTTTCACATGTTGAATTTACTGAAGATCTCATTTATTGAGATGCATCTGTATGTTTTATTTAACCTAAAAACATAAATGAAATGTGTCCCATCCTCTTCTCCACTGTTGAACTGTAAACCATATTTACCTGTATGACTCCGAGTGATAAAATGCTCTAGAATTTATTGCGATAAACGATAATATTCTTGTTTTCTGACCATGTTGAAGTAAACATAATGGAAACAGCATAATAATAAGAACAGATTCTCAAAGATCAATAAACTTTCAATTCCAATGAACATTTAACACTGGAGCTGGAAGACATTTTAAACATCCAAAACAAATAAAACAATAGAAATGACAAATAAAAGGATTTATGAGGTTTCTGTAAACAAAATTCTCCTTCAGGACTTTTATAATTTAATCATGAGCTTAATTAATTAACTGCTTGTTACGACAAACTTCCCTTGTCTCACTGAACCAACCGAAATGCTTCTGTCTCTCTTTGCAGCTGAAGGAGTTCGAGACCCAGAGCAGACAGACGAGCCGATGCGACACCCCCGAGTCCCTGGACCCCTCGGGGCCCGGCCCAAACGACTCGTTCAGCTGCACCGTGAGTCTCTCCGCTCTCCAGGCCCCTCGCTCGTTGTTTACCTCTGAATCGCTAACTCGCGCAGCGGCGGCGCCTCTGGTTTGCCGTTGCCAAGGCTGCTGAGCTGTTGACAGCACTTCCCCTCTTTGGCTCTGCCCGTGTCCCGGTGGTGAACCGAGGCCCCTCTAAAGCTCTGCAGCTCGGGGCCCTTTCCCAACCGCAGGGCTCCGGCTGGACTCCTATTCATTGCTGTCAAAGCGCTAACCCCCCATTGTGCTGCAGCAGGCGGCCGGATTCAGCACAGGGCCACTGTTATGCATGCCACAGCTCTTTTATGCACCAGTGGGGCGATTAGGGCACATTTTTCAGATTCATCTGAACGTCCTTTCTGCTTCTGATGAACTTCATTTGGTGTTTTCTCTCTAATTTCCCCTCATATTGAAGTTTCTGTTTATAACCGGCTGTCGTTTTGTCTCCAAATGAGTATTCTGGGTCACATTCGCTGCCTTCGTTCTGGTCAGACCTTAGACACGCCGCTGGCTTTCCAGTTCAGACGGTGGTTGGCGTTATTTCCGAGCACACACCCGTGCCTTTTCACACACCTGATTTTAGCCTTGCTTTCACACGTAGCTTAATGGTTTGCCATCTGCTTGATGCGCAGTAATACTTCTGTGGTTTCCCGCAGTGTATTTATACGCAACCATGTTCTGTAACAAGAAGTAGAGGCAGGCTGTGTTACTGTTCGTAAAAATAGAAAATGTTCAATTAAATTAAGATGGGAATATCAACAATAATTTATTTTTTATTTTTTTGTAGCCTGTTGAGCAGTCTGACAATGAGGAGGAATCTCCGACATTCAAAAGGCTCCACAAACTGGTCAACTCCACTCGGAAAGTGAAGAAGAAGCTGATCAGAATAGATGAGTCCAAAAGGCTCGCAGCGGACGGTACTGAAGCCTCTCTCTCTTTACATACACATAAAAGTATTACTAACCCTTGAACCTTTTTGTTTCACAAGTGAAAATGTGATGTGAAAGTGTTCACCTAACCCTCGCTCTCCGTCCTCGGTGTGAAACCACACGTACAGCTGCAGGTCTGCTGGGTTTGCCTCAGCTTCAGTCTGAATTTCGTTGTTGATCCTTCAGTGCAAAGTTTCCCAAAAATGTCTGTCCATAACTTTCAACTCTTATTAGCGATTCTGAATTGGATTTAGGTTTGAAATCTGAGTAGGGGATTCTTCTAGATAAATAAATATGGTTTGCTCTAAGCCAGGTCTGTGTAGCTCCTGTTGTTTTCAGGGTGATTGGAAGTTGAACCTCTTCATCAATCTCTGGTTCTGGTTCCGGTTCTGTTTTGTCTCCCGCGTTTCTTTATATTTAACATCATCCATGTTTGCATCACTTTTGGACCAGCTTCCATCTGAGTGAAGTTTGTCTTCCTTACTCCCCTTCTTCAAATCAAATGAAACTGGTGTCAAACATTTGTGCAGCAAATAGTTTGTTTAAAGATATTAGGACATGTTTCCAGAGGTCATCAAAGTTCAACCAGCTCCCTGCCACATTTATAAAATCAAAACAATTTTATGTCAATAAATGGTGATTTATAAAAATGTATGTATTTTCCCAATGATGAAATGCATCCCTAAAGCAGGATGCTGCTCTCATGACTTCTCCTTGCTTTCTTTCAACAATGGCTTTCATCTCACCAAGCTTGTGGACAAAAAAAAATCCAGATTTGTGGTGTGAAAGCTAAGAGCATCCCCCACCTGAGCTGAGAATCTCTGCAGCTCCTCCTGAGTTACCACTGGACCTCTTGGTTGTTTCTCTGGTTAAACCTCTGGTCAGATTAGATGAGCATCATTTCTTAGCATTTGTGTAGTTGAGCGAACAGACTGTAGTCGTTTATAATTGTGCAAACTCTACATAAATCCCTGTCCTACTAAGAACTCAGTTTTCATGCGAGTTGTACGTTTGTTTGCCCAGAGAGCCTGAGCGTAGATGGTCTACCCTGTGGTGACGGCAGCGTCTCCCAGCATCCAGGTGTGCAGAGGAAACCCTTGGTTTGTCCCCTGGACTCCTTGGCTTCGGCTCTGCAGAAGCAGCTGGACTCCGACAGCCTGACCACATCCCCGTCCTCCAGCAGTCTGGACACGTGCAGCAGCCAGAAGGCAGCGCAGGGCTGCGGGAGGAGCAGCGGGAGCCCCGCTCACCAGGAGGCCGGTGTGGCGGAGGCCGGCGAGGGCTCCTCCTTCTCGGAAACGGAGGGGTGCGGCGAAGACGAGCCCAAAATGGCGCGGTCGGTGACCGACGGAGAGCTCCGTCATCGGGCTCTGGGCTTGCTTAGCCATCATGGAGTGAGTACTGGTGGTACTGGAGTACTGCATCATGTTGGTTAGAATATTCTGATTGATTTCTAATATACGGTAATTGTAATGTTCTGATCTGCCGGTATCAATATTTGGAAACTAAATGTTGCTAGCAATGCTTCCTGCAATGAGTGAAAGGTACTGATTTAAAAAGAGAGGCTACGTCACACGGTGTGAGAGTGAGCAATGCAAAACAACGCAGAAGTAAAACCGGGTCGTAATATTTCAATTAGCACAGTTAGCATCGCTAACTCTAGAAATCAGTATCTGCATGAAACAACTCAAACTTAAGACTTTTTAAGACCACTATTAAAGAAAGTTAAAACTGTTCATTTAAATCAGAAGAAGAAGAATTAAAATCTTTTGGCTCGTTTTATTCTCTCTTCTGCCCGGATTCCTTGATGTCCTAATTTTATCAGCTGAATCATAAAGACAAAGAAACGTTTTCCCAAGTCCAAACATAACAACATTTATTAGATAAACAACTAATGAAATTGGCAAAACTCAATAAAATCACAGACCCGCATCCAATTCAATATTTACCTCACTCCACAGACATCCACACACNTAGGAAGGAGCAGTTACAGGTGCTGCTCCTTTGCAGAAACCGCGGACGGAACCGTAAAATTTAATAAACTAAATGATAAAACGTAGAATTTCACAGAATGTCGGCGAGAAGTGAAGAATATGCAGGAGTTTCTGTTGTGTTTTCACCATTGCAGCTCCCGTACCAACCGTATTTTGAAGCCTTTTGGAAGTTTTCATCAATTTTGACCAGCTTTCCTGAAAGAAACGGCTGCCCCCACAGCATGATATTGCCATCACTGTTTCACCATGGAGTCGGTGTGATTTCTTCCACACACAGAAATCACACTGCTTTTTTCTTTCTGCGCGCAGGCCAACACATGCAGTGGTGTCACCTTCTTCCAGCTTGTGTGTTCCTGGTTTCTGGCAAATGGGAATTCTTGTGCTACTTTACCATAAAAGTCAGACTTGGGGCTTTGCATGATGGATGGTGTTTTTCTTGTCATTATCTCCAGAATCTCCAGATTCTGGATCTCTCCAGAGTTACCAAAAGGCTCCTGGCAGTTTTTCTGTTTTGTTTTTTTTTTCTCTTTCTCTCTCCTCCTGCCTGCACGGCCTGTCAGTGGTGTCCAAATTTTTCACCAAGTTGAATCACCAAAGAGCCTCTTGGGGCTCCGGAGCCGCAGGCTGCAGACCGCTGATCTGTTGTCTGTAAACTCTTGTTGGTGCCGGATTGCAGAGAGCAACTAGAAATTCCTCCCCAGAGGAAAATATGTTGCATATCTACAGAACTTATTTTTATTATTTATTGGTTTGTTTTGAACATGATAGAAGTATAAACTCACATGAACAAGGGATGCAAAAGACGCATATTTCTGTACCACAATAATCTTAACATGATCGAAAAGGAGCAGGAAGAAACTTATGAACTCCCACCCTATAAACTCATACCATGTTTTCAGATGGACCCTCATTATTAAATGAAAAATATAAAAAAGACATAAGTTACTTAATTTTCCATTTTATCTGGGTTTGTATGTCTAAATGCCTCCATATCTACACACGCTCATAGCTTCACTTTGCATAAACACATTGGTGCTAAACTCTCACCAATATTTCTATATCTTGTTTAAAAAATCCTTAATTTCCTTTTAAATTGTATTAAATTTTAACTTTAACTCCTCATTTAACTTAATTTTACATCATGAATTGAATTACAAAAACTCTTTCTTGTTGTGTGTAAACTACCTTAACTTTGGGTTTAAGTTATATCCCCCTTCTCTTTCATAAAACATGCTCTGTATGAGCTCAGGCAGCTGTTTATTAGATGCCTTCAACATAATTTGAGCCATTTTAAATTCCACTTACTTAGTAAAAATTTAATACCAGCTCTTTGTAACATGAAGTCACTCTCCAGCAGTGTTGCTACGGGTCTGGCTTTGTAACTATTCACGGACTGAGTGCAGAGCGGCGCCCTCTGCGATCAAAGCCCGGATGAGCGCTCAGGTTGGCGCACACCGAGTCAGGAGACCCGTCTGTGACGGAAAGCGGAGCTGGCTGGCTGACGGAGAGGAATGGCGTCCGTCTCCATCCTCCGCTGCGCGCGCGGAGGTGACGAGCCGCCCCGCTGCTGTGAAGCCAGGCGGAAAACTGACCTTTCTGGCACGCGCTGTCTCGGCCCTTTGGCACCGCGCGCTGAACCGGGCCCTCCACCGTCTCCTCCATCCATCTGCAGCTCAGCCTAATCTGCAGCGGGAGGTCGGACTCCTGCTTCCGGCCTCCTGCTCCTCCCTCTGGAGTCGGGGGTCCGCGCGCTAAAGCGGAACAATTACAATAAGCGGGATCATGATTTAACATAAGACTCTCACACCGGTTACATCTCTGAGTAACACCGCAAGCAAACGAGGTCACCAACCTGATAATGTATGCTTCAAGTATCTGTAAAGGCGCCTCTCTTTTTATGTGAACTCTCGCCAGCGGTTAGCAGAGGAAGAAAATCCTACGGCTGTACTCATGAATCATTCACTTTCACCTCAATCCAAAGTGTCTGCTTTATTTTCACCTCACGGTCGTCACCTCCTGCCCTCATGCCTCTGCACTCGCATGACCTGGGAAAGAGGCACGTAAGTAGCCATTTGCTGCCCCCTACTGGGGGCAGCAAATGGCTGCCCCCAGTAGGGGGTTGCGTTGACACAAATGAATACGGGTCTGTGCTCAGCATCCAGACATTAATGCGGATTACATACTGCTGGCCTGTTTCTTTGAAACTGTATCTTTTATTTATGCTCGTTTCCTCTGAGGTGGGGGTTGCTTGGTAGCTGTTCACGTCTTGTGTTAATAATAGCAGTAATAACGGTAATTATTTTTCACATCTCTCTTAAATGTGTTTTATGGAATCAGGATATTATAGAAAGTACAAATTATGTACTTTGTAACATTTGATTTATCACCTAAGCCAGAAAAGGGGGAGGAAACGGATACTAATACTTCTACTGTTGATTATTTAATTTGTTTTAAAAAATACATGCATAATCTTAAACATAAGGTTCCTTATTCTTTAAGAGAGCACATAAATAATATCCTGATTGATAAACTGGTTGGTGTGTTTTTTTTAGCACTCAGGACTGTGTTCCTGCTCCCACAACATCAAGCAGGAAAGACCTCAGCGAGGATGAAGCCGTCGTCGTTGCTGCCCGTCATTTAAGCATAAAGACATCTTCAGACTTTTTACAGTGTATCATGCTATGCTAAAAATGATCACACTGCAAAAAATACCCCTCTCAAAACAAGTTAAGAGTAGAAAATAAAAATCTGCCAATTGAACTGGTACTTTTTATCCATATTCAAGTTTTATTGACTTAATACAAGCTCCTGTATCTTGTTGTAAAGTTACTTTGGTGTTATTTCAAGTTTCCTGGGAAATTTGCACTATAAACTAGACATTTTGTGTTTTTGCAGTACAACAGAGCTGACAGTTTTTCTAAGTGTGGCCACGTTCATCCTGAACGTAGAAACATAAATCTCAGATGTTGGTTCACTTTTGTATGAGAAGACTGACTAAATAAAATAAAAAACTAAACATTTTAGACGGTTAAGTTAGGGAGCCTTTTCTCCCTAATGAGATGTACTTTGGAAGAACATCTGTTAGACGGATGAGACACATTTGGCAAAATAAAAAAAACGAATAGCTTGTGATCACGTTTTATAATTGAGAGCGCTGGTGGGGAATGGTTATTCTCTGGACTGCTTTAAAAGCACATGTAACTGGGAAGCCTTCAGTCAACCAGTTGACCACAAAGTCCTCTTCATGCTGAGATTTTCTTGGGTTAAATGTGAGGCCACCTGTCTGCCAGCTGAACATTGGTGTAAATCTCGTCAGTGTGCCAACTACAGAAAAAAAAAGTCTACAACAGAATCTGGGTTTTTGTCTTAGTACAAAGTTCACAGTTTAAGGCTTTGCTAGAAACTTTAAAACTATATGGATGGTAAATTTAAAACTTTGAGAAAACTGCAATAGAACAGTAAAGTCATCCAGCTAGGAAGAATAAATATATTGTCATTTTTATAAATTGCTCTTTTCAGTCGTCTACTCTGCAAAAACACAAAATCTTACCAAGTGTTTGGTCTAGTTTCAAGTGCAAATATCTTATTAAACTTGAAATAGGACAAAGTAACACCAAAAGCAACTTTTCAGCAAGAAATAGGAGCTTGTTTGCTTAAGAAATTCCTTAATATGAAAAAAAATTATTAGTTTCAGTGGCAGATTATTTCACTTGTAACAAGATACTGTCCCCACTAAAACAAGCTCATGTTTCTTGTGAAAAAAATTACTTGTAAGTTAGTTTTTGTATTGATTAAAATGCAGTAAGATGTTTAAACTAGAAATTAGACCACAGATACTTGGTAATATTTTGTTTTTTTGCAGTGCTGGCTTGTTGCTATGATTCACATTCACTTTTGTGTCTTAAGTTAGGAAAAAGTGTGAAAAAGGCCATTTCAATCAGCTGTGGTTGTGGCCAAATGTTGCTGAAGCGTCTTAATGTTGCATTTGAAACTCTAAATTTGGACATTAATGCATGACACAAAGGTGACTCAATAAGAAGCCATTCTTATAATCTCTGGCTTCCGTTTGAGTTCATAACATGAAGATGTACATGGTGATTTGTCCAGTGAGGAGGAGGAAGTCAGTAGAAATGTCTGAGAGACCTAGCAGACAGGCAAACCACACAGGTTTAAAATTGCATTGCGAGTCCAGTCTATCTGTAATTCACCACTTCAAACCTGCAGATGCATTTTCTTTTAGCGACTATGTCACCAAACCACTGTAAATGGCTGCTGTTACATTGTATAAAATGTAACAGCAGTGAATGGAAGTAGCCAAAAGTCTTACTTTGCAACAATTTAAATGCACCACAGTATTGTAGCTGCCAACGCATCATTTTGATGTCACAGTCTGTCATTCCACTCAAACTCTAAGTCCATCTACTGTTTTCTTACAATAATATGTCATTTAACCCTAAAAATAAAATTAAATCTAACGGTAAGCATGTTATGGATAACAAAATATGGTCGTCATTGGGAATAATGTTTGGAGAAAGTGGTTTTGATTGTGTTTTTGCATCAATGCGATTCACAGTCTGCGTCAGAGCACATGAAAAGGAAGAACCATTGTTGGCTAACTTTATGCTCACAAACACCAGCCATGTTTGCCTCCATAGTCTGCCTTTTCTTGCCGTCTCCGTTTCATGAAGTGGACCGTTTCCTTGTTCCTTGTTCCTGGGATCTTTCTAACATTGAAGCAAAGTACAGCATTTTTTTATAAACTGGGGGGAAAAAATGTAAAGAATCTTGTTGGTTGGATTCATCCGTATTTGGTAGTGCCATCGGTTTTAGCGAGGCTCAGATCCAAAGACTCACTCTGTATCCAAAATTGTTCTGAAATGACTTGCCTCCTCAGAGAGACTCTGGGAAAGCTGACTGTGACTTAGTTTTGACTCAGTTTGATGATTTATAGGTTTTATCTCGTTCATTTTGAATCGCTGCTCTGTAATTTTACCTTTTTTTTAAAGAGTATTACTTTTGTCTATATTAGTACGTCAAGCACCAGAAATCAAAACCCTACCTTTTGACACATAATTCACCTCATCATCGTCTGCCGAGTTGTACGCTGGGGCAAACGGAGCAGCACTTCCATGCACTCTGAGGTGGTAGTTTATTTGAAGAGCAGATCCATGAGTCAGCCAGTTCCCCCTGTGGGCCGCAGCTGGAGCGAGTCGACGGCTCCACCCAGCTGCAACCAACGTCATATGTGGTTGCAAATTCCCCAGCCTCCCCGCAGCCAGACTGTCTAATTTATGCGCATCGGTCTCCCCTCTCCACCCTCCTCTCGCTGCAGGATGTATTGTCCTCCGCTCTCTAAACTGAGTTAAGTTTTTGAGCCGAGCGTTTCACTTAACAGAGCTGTGGGAGGACTAAACGCTGCTGCTGCTGCTGGATAGCTGTTGTTGGCAGCCAGATGCCTGTTTGTGGTGAGTGTTTTTTTGTTTTTTTTTTATGTTTTGTGCTGGAATGTGATCCTGTGAATGTGGTTTTTCCTCTGGAGATTCATTGAAGAAACCAGTTTTCTTGCTACAGAGCGAGATGTTGTGCGTGCTTTTTGACCGCTTGACGTGGGGATTTGATTCTGTTTTAGGTCATTATTTCACTTTGACGACTCGGGGAACCTTTAACACACACACACACACACAAAACTGTAACTTTGTAACTTTCAAACATCCTCGACGCAAAATCCATAAAGCCGGTCCTGCATCTATCCAGATGTGGCATTCCTTACATTTCTTTCTCAGACAGATCTCTAGTTTTAGTCCACCTTGTCATTCATGCTCAGTTATCCGTTCGTGTTGAGTCAATCATTTATCGTGAAAAGTTCTTTTGAAAGCAAACCCAGGGACAAAGTCTCCTAACATCCTGAAGTACATGATTTGCTGGTACTTTGGCCTGGTTTCCTGAAGACAAGTCAGATGAGCTGTACAAACACTCACACCCTGGACCCCCAGGGCATTGCAGAGCTTTTGTTTCGCTGTGTGATGCTGAGAAACGTGACACCGCACTCTTCTTTTTAAAACCTCTGTGGCTGAAGTGTCAGGCTGCAGCTTCGGCCTGAACACCGACCATTTGCAGACGGCTGAGAAAACACTGCAAAAAAAATAAATAAATTCGTACTAGAGTAGCTTTTAAGCACGATATAAGAGCTGATTTTATATAAATAAGTCGTTAATATGGATAAGGAAAAGTATTATGCTTCTAGCATGAAGTTTTTCCCACGTCATAAGTGAAACTAAACTTTTTCAATCAATATCAAGGATTGATACAAGCTCCTATATCTTGCTTGAAAGTTACTTTTAAGTTGGCTTCATCTCAATGAACGTGTGCCAAGATATTTGCACTAGAAACCAGAGCAGAATGAAAAAAGATTTTGTTTTTGGGGTGAATATTTTCACGGAAACGGCCGAAGCTTGAGTTCAGGCCTCTTAACTTGTTTGTTCAGTTTTGTTTTCTCTATATGCACATCCATCCGTGATGGAGGACAGTGGGGATTCATACACGCTCTCCAAACCATGTCGAATAAGCGCCCAGGCTGCTGCGATATCATGTGGCTGCGGGTACAAAGGGCTGCTTATGTGAAGCGGTGGCTGTTGGGGGCAGAAGAGTGGCTGCTGCCAGGCGCAGCGCGCAGCTCCTCAGGCCGACCCGCTCTTGCTCTTATTTATTGAGCGAACGAACAGCAGGCAGGATTTCTCAGGCCGTTTGGAACCGGGTTCGCCATGAATGGGCCTCTCTTTTTCTGGACAGTCAGACCAGTCACGGACTGTCTGGACACGAGGCGACGGAGTCCAGAGTATCGCTTTCCACTGCAGTGGGAGCGTTTGCAAAGCGTCAGGGTGAGGCGTAATGATGATGATGATGATCTGTGCGGCGGTTTATGAGCGGAGTACCTGCTCATTACAGACGCAGCGTGTGTTTGTGTGTGAGGTCCGAAAGGGCCTCCCAGGTTTTTGGAGCTTATAGTCTGCCGTTTGGTTTTGTTTTCCTGGAGATTTTTTTTTTTTTTTTTTATGTTTTGGTTTCCAAGGATGGATAAAAGGTCAGAAGGCCTCTTATCAAGAAAGTCAGATTTTTATCCTGTTTATTAAATGCATCAGAGGAGCTGCTTTTTTTTTCCAGACTATAAATTCATCGACTACATCCATGCACTTTGATGCAGCTTGTTTGAATTTCATTTAAAAATGAAAAGTGTGGATTTGATTTAAACATTTTCCAGCTCTGAATGATCATGCAAAACGTTTTACTTGACCCTAGAAGTTTCCTTCTTCCACCCTTTATTCTTGATGTTTATTTTTTTATCCAAATATCCTTTCTTTCTTCCTTCTCTTTTCTTTGTTCTTCCTTTCCTTGCATCCTTCCAGTCTTCCTATTTATGCCCTTCCTTCATCCTTCACTTTGTCCCTTCTTTTCTTCTGTCTCCTGTCTGCTTCACTTCCTTGTCCCCATTTATCTTCCTCCTCCCTCCGTCCATTAAACCTTTTCTTTCTTCCTTGTCTCCTTGTCTTATGACCCGTCCTCATTCCAATCTTCCTCCTTTCTATCTTTTTGCTTCCTCAATTGTTTCCTTCTTGTTTCTGCCGTCTCTCCATCAGTTTTTTCTTTTTTCCTTGTCTCCTTCTTTCCTTCCTTTCTTCCTCATGCCTCTTTAATCATTTCCTTCCATATGTTAATCTGTCATTTGTTGGTTTTCCTTCTTAACTTTTTTTTTCTCCTACCTTCTTTTCTTCCTTGTGTTGGTTTTTTTCTCTTCCTCCTTCACTTTTTCTTTTTTCCTGTCCTTCTTTCCTTATTTTGTTGTCTTGAAAGTTTTGATATTTATATCTGGCTCTTGTCACAATATTTGCTGCATCATTTATGAACTTACTAAAGATATTTGAGAACTCTGCAAATTTGCTTCACATTAAAAAATGTATAGAAACCCTCGGATTAATAATCAGTACCTCTATCAATAATCTACGGTGCATTTCTTCTCTTTATGTCAAAGTCCTTAGGAAAATGTTGAGGTTTGCAGCTCAGACCTGAAGAAAAAACAGAAATCTACTAGTTTTACGTAAATCATCGATGACGGCACATCGACTACAAGTGTCAGGAGTTGATTTTAATACTGATCATTTAACATTTCTTTAACTGGGATCAATTAGGTGTGAGCCATTATTGTATTGTTTATTGTGAAAATTTCAATTTCCTTTGAAGATGTTAAACGACCCAAAAGCAAAGTGACATTATTAGAAATGTTATGTTCATCATTTTGTCCAGTTTGTTCCACAAGAACATAAATGTCAGTAACATTTGTAAACATGACTGAAGTTGGGAAGAGCAGCGTTTGTTTTCACAGCCACAGTTACCCTAAAGAAGACAGTAAGTGGTTTTTTAATCACCATTTTTATCATTATCACAATAGTACCACAAAATAACATGATAAAATCATGATAAAGCTGGACGGAACCCAATGATATAGGAAGAACACCTGAACTGTGGAAAAAAAAAAAAAAAAAAAAAAACAGATCAAATGTCAGAGAAAACTGGGAATCGGTATCAACCAGTGAGACTTTTTTTTTTTTTTAAACTGATTTTTATTATTTTTACACATTAACCAGAAAAAGCGTGTTCTGAAAAATGAATCCATCGCACAGTAAAAGAAACCCTCCAAAACCTCTGAGTTGCACAGTTGAAGGAACGTGAAGCGGAGTTATGTGACCGACTCCTTGTGGTTCACGGCAGGCTGATCCGCGGCCTCTTAGGTCGAGTCTCGATGGCTTCGAGGACGGTGAGTGTCGGAGTTGCGTCAGTCGGGGCCTCTCCTTCCCCCGCAGGGGTCACATCTGAGCAGGAACATGACGGCTCTGGTGAAGATACAGGCTTTATCACAGCTTTTGCCCTCCTGGTGCTTAATCTCTCCCGCTTCCTGCTTATCTGTTTTGCCACCGACAGCGGCAAAAGTTTCAAACAATGGCTTATCACGACGGCGGCTGCTGCTGAGAGGGATTCATTTTGTTCCTCTGTTTTGTGACACCTGTGTGTGTGTGTGTGTGTGTGTGTGTGTGTGTGTGTGTGGCAGGATGGCTCTGTGGGGAACCTTGATGACCTGGCCCAGGAGTACTCGCAGTACTACGGCACCTCTCTCAGCGACGTGTGCGAACGGATGGAGGAGCTACGGAAACGCAAACTAGTGCAAGAGATGGAGATGGTGAGGAATCTTTAACCCTTTTTTTTTTTTCCTTTTTGTTGTTTTTTGTTTTTGTTTCTTTTAGAGTTTGACATCACTGGAAAAATCTGCTTTGTTCAGGTAGCAGAGAAGATTAAATGTCTTCCTCGGGATAAATACACGGCCTGCAGCAGCAGAAGCCTCAATAACATGTTTTGTCTTTGCAGGGTGCTATTTTCTCCTATAAACTACAAAAGAGGGGTATTTATTTTCCTCTGTGGAGCGCTTTCCACAGAGGCTCTGGAAAGCGTTCACACTCCTGTCAGCTTCTGTGTTTTTAGGTCAGATTAAATCGTAATAAAACAGTTTACATCTATTTCCTATCCTTAGTGACATTTAATTTGCACATTTTAAACAATCTTTCAGAGACGCGTATAAAAATTTTTTTTTAATATTTTGATCAGATGTGTGATCTTAAACTGTTAGCTTAATTAACTAATACTCTTAACTTATATGTGGCACCTTCTCCAGCTTTAAAAACTCTTTGAAACATTGTTGGAAAACTACTGATTGGCTTATTTTATACGGCATCTTGTATTTGAAATTAAATGAATTTAGCTGTTGTGCTAACTCCAACATTGCACTGATGCTAACTGCTGACGTTTTGATTAATATGCACTGTCCTAATTTAAGTAAATGAACAAAATAATACTTTTTTTTTGAAGCCCCTTTTAATTATTTCAGTCTGCATCAGTAGGAATGATTCATAATGCCACAGCTTTGTATATCTGCCAAATCTATTAGATTAAAATGATATTTCTATCTCTCCATGTAACCCCACAGATTTTCTTTAGGATTTAGTTCAGAACTTTGACTAGGCCATTCCAGAATAATAGTTTTCATCCCATTAAGCAGTTTGCTTGTTGATTAGGATATAAGATTTGAATAATTTTGATTCTGTAGCCCCACAGCATGATGCTGCCCCCACCATGTTTCACTATCTAATTAAATGCATGTGTTAATTAGATTCACTGGAACCATTGATGCTGTTGAAAGAACTAAATGAGACTGAATGCAATATTTGATTGTGCAGATTTATGCAAGCAGGTTATTGCAGAGGTTTTTTTTTTTCTTTTTCTACATTTTCCCTTTTAAAATATTTAAATGTTTTGGTTTATTTTTGGTTTGAATCGGTGATGTTGCCCTTAATGTACAATATTTGTATCCTTTATTCTGTTTGTGTATATATTTTATATTTTCTTTTTGAGTGATTCTGTATGCGGATTTAGGCCTGTCACAATAACAAAGTTTGCTGGATGATAAATTGTCCCAGATGTTATTGTGATAAATGATAATATTGTTATTTTGAGACCATTTTTTAGTGATGGCAAAACAATGCAAGAACACATCCTGAAACATCAATAAACTTTAAATTGTAATGAACGTTTAACACAGGAAATGGAAACAACAGAAACGACAAATAAAATGGATACTTTAGTCTCTGTAAACAAAACGGTCCTTCAAAATAAGAGACTAAATAAGAGCTATTTGAGACCAAAGTACCAGACTGAAGATTTAGTTATCCAGTTTTTGGCAGAAAGAGATAAAAGAGAAACATTTTAAATGTTTTAAATTTTATTGCGGTAAATTGATTTATTGCTTATTGTGACAGGCCTTATTGTTATTGCTTGTGTCACTAAAGGTGGAAAAAGGACAAAAATCTGACATTTTATCAGAAACGTACTATTTTCACATCCCCTGTAACTAAGGTGCTGAGAGAAAAAACAAACGAACCGCCTGTAGGTGTTGATGTCCTGCCCCGTTTGGGCTCAGACGCGATTAAACAGCCCTTAAAGTAACACTTTGAAAATGTTTACTGACCATATAAACCAGACGAACCTCAAGCCAAGTGTTTCATTATGATGACACTGTGATTTACTCCTCTGCTCCCACTGCGTTTCAGGGAAAGGTTGACTCAGCGGCCGCGTCGCCACACCTCCGCTCTCAGCTCCAGGTGAGTGTCAGACCCCAGGAGAACACTGCCGCTTCCTGTTCTGTGCGTCAGCAGGACAAAACCGCTCGATAGGCGGCCGGGAGGGGTCGCCAGGTCATGATGATCGCCGGGTAAAGCAACGTGAGAAGCCCAAAAAGTAACATCTGACTGGCTGGGGATGCGGAAGAGCTGTCCTTGAAACTGCGGCTTACAGATGTAAACACGAGGCGGAACATGAGACGTTTATTTGCTGCTGGTTCACATCAGAACACAATGTGAAGCAATAGTTTTGTGATCTTCAGGAATTCAGATTTGAAACTCTTAAACGTCTCATCGATTGATTCTCATCTTTTCAGGAATCTCTTGGACTCAGCAGCGGCACATCGACTCCGGAGACTGAGAGGAGGTACAAACAAAACCGTTAACGACCGGTTCGCTCAGTAAAGGGAGGGTCAGATCTAGGATCTGCAGTCTGGATCTACGTCTGCGGGCTGCGGCCTGATTAGGCTTCCTCCATTATCTCCGTCAGGCCTGAGGCCACGTGCGTTTCCTCCCCTTCCTGCTGACCCCGCTGTCACACTTATGAAGCGTTTCTGTGTAACCTCCACACTTCCTTCCTTCCCTGCATTGTCTCTTCCGAAGGTTTATAAGGATTACTCACATTTTTTTTTTCCTTAGAAAGCTGAATCAGATTTAGAAAAACGGACATAGGTGATGACTAATGCCAAAGAGTCGTGATTAATCGATCAGGATTGTTTGAGAGAGGAAGAGAGACTGAAAGTTCAGACATTTCATTCTAACTACCAGTCTTATCCTAAATCTGGATGCAGTTGTGGGAAACAACAGAATTTACTCAACTTTCACATCCACTCAGAAGATGCGCATACTGCCCCCTAGTGGGCTGAAAGCATATTGTTGCAAATAACCTCACAAGCCTGAAAAAATTATCAAATCAAAGACATTTTTATTTCTCACATTTTATTCTTAAAATCCCAACGTTGCAGTTAAAAATCTATTTTTATTCCTAAATTTCTTGGTGGGATTTACCTCAGGAAGCTGACGATTGGCTGCCAAACAAGAAGGGAGCATAATTAGATCTGTTGTTGTCCTTGTCTAGGCTGTGCAAATCTCCACTTTCTGCTGAATTTATTTGAGGCTAAAATAATAATGAATCCACTTTTTTTACGTAATCATGCACAGCAGAACATAAAACTAGCTTCTTTTTTTAGGAGTAGTGATGAGGAATGCTGTAGTATAGCTAGAATATAATCTAAATGCAGCAGCCTTTTTTAAAGAAAATATTTTAGCTGTCACACTGCAGGACACAGGTTATAAAAACAAAAACCTAGATAAAATAAAATGACGTTAAAAATCTCAAATGCAAAACCACCTTGACTATGATGGATTAGAAATTTGTCCAATACTCACCAGTATCTGACCTGTCAAAAACTCAGAAATCCAATCCAGTTTTGATCAGTAAACGCAGCACAGCTAAGCATTAATGCACTGTTATCAATCCTCTTTAATGTGGAAGCTGTTGCTAATATTTTAGTAATGTTGTTTCCGAGCCGCCCAGCTGATTACCTGCATGTGGAGTTAAAGATTAGGGTGATGGTCAGCAGGCCCCTCAACTGCAACATGCAGCCAGCTGCTATAAAAAGGGCTTAATTTGCATTTGGCTTCTATAAAATAGTAATAAAATAAGACAATTATTTATTTCTGTAGCTTGTAGTTGCTCTCTGTATTCTGTGAAGAGAATGGTTGACCTGAATGCCTGATTTACCACAAAGCAGGTCTGATCTGTTTGAAGGCAAATGCACAGAAACAACAGCAGTCAGCTGAGGGAGGGACTGACAGTCATGCATAACAAAGAGCCCAGAGACAGACAGAGAGACAGAGACTGAGTGTGAAAGTGTGTGGGGAATTCAGACGCCACGCTGCTGCTGCTGCTGCTGCTGCTGCTGCTGCCACAAAACCCCAACCAGAAGAGAAAAAGCCTCCATTGTTCCAGGGATGGCCACAGAGCGCTGACCTCTGTTCATCAACGCGGAGCAGCACAGACTCTGCTTCGTCCGCTTCCACCGCTTTAATTTGCCCTGCTGTTGTCATGAGGCACAGTGCGCCTTTGTGATTCCTTTTGGGTTTTCACGAGCTTGTTCTCTGTGAATCTGACGTAAGTGGAGAAGACAGACAAGACTTCTTGATAAGGGGGTGGAAAATGGTGAAAAGGGATTGAGGATGAAGAGAATAATTTTGGATCGAAGGTACTGGCTCTGGTCGGGGGTTTGACTTTACATCTAAACAATTCAAAAGTTAAATGTGGATTTAATGTCTTCAGGTTTCCTGTCCACAAGTCCAGCTCGGACGACGGATCAGGAGGTAAGAAGAACTTTTTTACTGGAGTCCACAGATTTCCACGACTCCTCCTGTAAATACCGTAATCATGTTTTCATTTTTAATGCCAAATTAAAAAGGCGTGCTCCTTGCGTGTTTCTCTTCAGGAAAATGGGATGCGAGGAAAAAGAGCAAGTCTTTATGGCAGAGTTTCCGCAAGTCACAGAAGGGAGTGATGCGCCAGACTTCAAAAGGTAAAACAAAACCCAGGAAAATAATGTGATTAATACAAGTTATTGAACAATATAGCTCAGTGTTTTATTATTTGGCCTGCTGATTCAAACACTGCGCTTGTTTGTTTCAGGTGACGATGTTGGCTTCGTTGCCAGCGAGATCACGATGAGCGATGAAGAGCGTATTCAGCTGATGATGATGGTGAAGGAGAATATGATCTCGATAGAGGAAGCGCTCGCACGGGTATGGAGTCATAAATATTGTATTCGCAAAATAGAAAAGTTACAGTGAATTGAGACAATATAATCAACAAAGACCTGTTAGAAAAAAAAGTTTCTTTTAAAAAAAAAAGTTAAAATGAGCAAACAGGTGGAGATAAATACATGACATCATCAAGGATGATCAGAACTGAAACTCATTATGTAGATTCAGTAAAGACAGGGTGGTTTATTTCATGTCTTTATGTAAATGTTGATGAATGCAGCTGAGCAAAACTCCAAATTCTGTTTCTGAAATAAGTTTAATATTCCATAACATCAATAAAAAGCAATGTTTTTACTCCATATCTGGGTTGTTTTTGCATAAATTGCTGCATCCTTGCAGCAACACCTTGCCGAGGTGTTGTGGAAGCTCATGCTAGTTTAACAGCGCACATTTCCTGGGTACTTTTGTTACAGAGTCATTTGTAAACATATGGTTCCACATTTTTTCCTTCCACACAACTTTCCTGTAAAAAAATGTTGATCCAGTATTCTGTAAACAACCAGCTTTTCCAGCACTGACCCATTTTGGCTCAAATCTTTTGCTGAAGGACTGACGACCATTAGCTCAGTAGTGTTAGCGTAGCCGTAATTTTGCATGTCTGGACTTTAAAAAATCCTGTCTTAGCTCATTTATATTCACACTTTATGATGTTATAATAATCATCAAAACTAAGATTAAAAATAAATGTTTTAGTTACGTCAATGTGTAAAAAATGTTTCACATGTTGAATTTACTGAAGATCTCATTTATTGAGATGCATCTGTATGTTTTATTTAACCTAAAAACATAAATGAAATGTGTCCCATCCTCTTCTCCACTGTTGAACTGTAAACCATATTTACCTGTATGACTCCGAGTGATAAAATGCTCTAGAATTTATTGCGATAAACGATAATATTCTTGTTTTCTGACCATGTTGAAGTAAACATAATGGAAACAGCATAATAATAAGAACAGATTCTCAAAGATCAATAAACTTTCAATTCCAATGAACATTTAACACTGGAGCTGGAAGACATTTTAAACATCCAAAACAAATAAAACAATAGAAATGACAAATAAAAGGATTTATGAGGTTTCTGTAAACAAAATTCTCCTTCAGGACTTTTATAATTTAATCATGAGCTTAATTAATTAACTGCTTGTTACGACAAACTTCCCTTGTCTCACTGAACCAACCGAAATGCTTCTGTCTCTCTTTGCAGCTGAAGGAGTTCGAGACCCAGAGCAGACAGACGAGCCGATGCGACACCCCCGAGTCCCTGGACCCCTCGGGGCCCGGCCCAAACGACTCGTTCAGCTGCACCGTGAGTCTCTCCGCTCTCCAGGCCCCTCGCTCGTTGTTTACCTCTGAATCGCTAACTCGCGCAGCGGCGGCGCCTCTGGTTTGCCGTTGCCAAGGCTGCTGAGCTGTTGACAGCACTTCCCCTCTTTGGCTCTGCCCGTGTCCCGGTGGTGAACCGAGGCCCCTCTAAAGCTCTGCAGCTCGGGGCCCTTTCCCAACCGCAGGGCTCCGGCTGGACTCCTATTCATTGCTGTCAAAGCGCTAACCCCCCATTGTGCTGCAGCAGGCGGCCGGATTCAGCACAGGGCCACTGTTATGCATGCCACAGCTCTTTTATGCACCAGTGGGGCGATTAGGGCACATTTTTCAGATTCATCTGAACGTCCTTTCTGCTTCTGATGAACTTCATTTGGTGTTTTCTCTCTAATTTCCCCTCATATTGAAGTTTCTGTTTATAACCGGCTGTCGTTTTGTCTCCAAATGAGTATTCTGGGTCACATTCGCTGCCTTCGTTCTGGTCAGACCTTAGACACGCCGCTGGCTTTCCAGTTCAGACGGTGGTTGGCGTTATTTCCGAGCACACACCCGTGCCTTTTCACACACCTGATTTTAGCCTTGCTTTCACACGTAGCTTAATGGTTTGCCATCTGCTTGATGCGCAGTAATACTTCTGTGGTTTCCCGCAGTGTATTTATACGCAACCATGTTCTGTAACAAGAAGTAGAGGCAGGCTGTGTTACTGTTCGTAAAAATAGAAAATGTTCAATTAAATTAAGATGGAAATATCAACAATTATTTATTTTTTTATTTTTTTGTAGCCTGTTGAGCAGTCTGACAATGAGGAGGAATCGCCGACGTTCAAAAGGCTCCACAAACTGGTCAACTCCACTCGGAAAGTGAAGAAGAAGCTGATCAGAATAGATGAGTCCAAAAGGCTCGCAGCGGACGGTACTGAAGCCTCTGTCTCTTTACATACACATAAAAGTATTACTAACCCTTGAACCTTTTTGTTTCACAAGTGAAAATGTGATGTGAAAGTGTTCACCTAACCCTCGCTCTCCGTCCTCGTTGTGAAACCACACGTACAGCTGCAGGTCTGCTGGGTTTGCCTCAGCTTCAGTCTGAATTTTGTTGTTGATCCTTCAGTGCAAAGTTTCCCAAAAATGTCTGTCGATAACTTTCAACTCTTATTAGCGATTCTGAATTGGATTTAGGTTTGAAATCTGAGTAGGGGATTCTTCTAGATAAATAAATATGGTTTGCTCTAAGCCAGGTCTGTGTAGCTCCTGTTGTTTTCAGGGTGATTGGAAGTTGAACCTCTTCATCAATCTCTGGTTCTGGTTCCGGTTCTGTTTTGTCTCCCGCGTTTCTTTATATTTAACATCATCCATGTTTGCATCACTTTTGGACCAGCTTCCATCTGAGTGAAGTTTGTCTTCCTTACTCCCCTTCTTCAAATCAAATGAAACTGGTGTCAAACATTTGTGCAGCAAATAGTTTGTTTAAAGATATTAGGACATGTTTCCAGAGGTCATCAAAGTTCAACCAGCTCCCTGCCACATTTATAAAATCAAAACAATTTTGTGTCAATAAATTGTGATTTTAAAAAATGTATGCATTTTCCCAATTATGAAACGCATCCCTAAAGCAGGATGCTGCTCTCATGACTTCTCCTTGCTTTCTTTCAACAATGGCTTTCATCTCACCAAGCTTGTGGACAAAAAAAAATCCAGATTTGTGGTGTGAAAGCTAAGAGCATCCCCCACCTGAGCTGAGAATCTCTGCAGCTCCTCCTGAGTTACCACTGGACCTCTTGGTTGTTTCTCTGGTTAAACCTCTGGTCAGATTAGATGAGCATCGTTTCTTAGCATTTGTGTAGTTGAGTGAACAGACTGTAGTCGTTTATAATTGTGCAAACTCTACATAAATCCCTGTCCTACTAAGAACTCAGTTTTCATGCGAGTTGTACGTTTGTTTGCCCAGAGAGCCTGAGCGTAGATGGTCTACCCTGTGGTGAGGGCAGCGTCTCCCAGCATCCAGGTGTGCAGAGGAAACCCTTGGTTTGTCCCCTGGACTCCTTGGCTTCGGCTCTGCAGAAGCAGCTGGACTCCGACAGCCTGACCACATCCCCGTCCTCCAGCAGTCTGGACACGTGCAGCAGCCAGAAGGCAGCGCAGGGCTGCGGGAGGAGCAGCGGGAGCCCCGCTCACCAGGAGGCCGGTGTGGCGGAGGCCGGCGAGGGCTCCTCCTTCTCGGAAACGGAGGGGTGCGGCGAAGACGAGCCCAAAATGGCGCGGTCGGTGACCGACGGAGAGCTCCGTCATCGGGCTCTGGGCTTGCTTAGCCATCATGGAGTGAGTACTGGTGGTACTGGAGTACTGCATCATGTTGGTTAGAATATTCTGATTGATTTCTAATATACGGTAATTGTAATGTTCTGATCTGCCGGTATCAATATTTGGAAACTAAATGTTGCTAGCAATGCTTCCTGCAATGAGTGAAAGGTACTGATTTAAAAAGAGAGGCTACGTCACACGGTGTGAGAGTGAGCAATGCAAAACAACGCAGAAGTAAAACCAGGTCGTAATACTTCAATTAGCACAGTTAGCATCGCTAACTCTAGAAATCAGTATCTGCATGAAACAACTCAAATTTAAGACTTTTTAAGAGCACTATTAAAGAAAGTTAAAACTGTTCATTTAAATCAGAAGAGGAATAATTAAAATCTTTTGGGTCGTTTTATTCTCTCTTCTGCCCGGATTCCTTGATGTCGTCATTTTATCAGCTGAATCATAAAGACAAAGACACTTTTTCCCAAGTCCAAATATAACAACATTTATTAGATAAACAACTAATGAAATTGGCAAAACTCAATAAAATCACAGACCCGCATCCAATTCAATATTTACCTCACTCCACAGACATCCACACACTAAGACAAACTTACGGGGAACCATTTGACCGACGCACCGTTCCCCGGAGACAGCATCACGGGTAACCCCGGATCTGAAGTTAAGGTTCCGGGTCCTGTACTTTTAAAGGGAGGGCGTGTTTCCCTTCTCTGCTGTATTCTAATTTAGGGGAGTGTCCTTAGCCAAGTTCATTTAAATATAGTTGACTATGTTCCAGTAAAAACCTGTTTTTAAGATCAAAGAAGTGTTATTTTCTTTTGAGTGCAGACAGATGTTTTTTATGGCCCTGTCCCAAGAGGAAGCTCTACTCTGTTGGCAGGACCAGATTGTTTTACAGCAGCTGTTGAATCTTATCAATGTGGTCAAAAGGTTAAACTCGCACACAGTCACAACCCCCTGTGAATGCCTGCTCAGTTCACAGAGAGACTAGCTGTGTTTCAAATTATAGAGAGCTACAGGCTAAATTATTTTAATTCAACTTAGTGTCATATGTTTCAATAGAAATATCCTACTTAAGAGATGACGCTGATTAAACCATGGATATAATTTGGAGTGGATTTTCATATTTAAGACACTATTAATTTGATCTAATATTGAACATATGGTTAAGTTTTTACAACTAGCTTATTTTAAATTTATTTTCTTAACAAAACCTATTTCTCCACCGAAATGTAACTTCGTTCAGCCAAGTGGCGATAAATTTGCACTTACCCATGATAGACGCAGATACTGAGACTAGCTAGCAAAGATATGTTAGCAGCTAGTTAGCGGTAGCCTAAACGATTTTAGATGCATGAATTTAAGATATTTTAATGCCTTCATTATAGATACATTAAGTCTTCTTAAGGATGCGCACACACCTAGTTTCCTTCCCTCAGTAACAGCTTCCAGACCGAAGAGTGTTTCTGTGATTCAAGGGATGTCAGATTCACACCACTTGGCAGGACTGAAGGACCGTTCACTGGTCATAAAAATATTGTATTTTTGAGCTTCTGTCTGGTCATTCACCAGTTTACTTTTTTTATTTATTTATTTTTTTTACTTCCTTCCTGGTTCAGTCCAGACCAGTTATGTGACATGGGACTCTGTTGTCTTGTGTATCTATTAGTTTCTGCTTGTATGTTAAAATGCTGCACATTGAATCAGTACAGTGCAGACAGACCATTGTTCCTCGTATCTGTTTCCAAACTCTGAACTTTTGAATGTTTTCTTCTGTGGTTTCTCGCAGAGAGCTTGCAGCTTTGGAGGATTTGACCTGACAAGTCGCTCCGTTCAAACAGTCACTTCTGACATCGACAGCACTGTACGTTACTGAAATTTAAAATGGGCTAACTTCAATACTGTGCTAACCAACTCTTGACTTCTAAATATATCCTTAGCATTTTCTGTGTTACAATCGTTAGTGTACTGATTTATACTGCGCTTGAGTTTGTTTAGGGGTAAACAGGGTTGAATATGTGCTTAAAACATCCCAGTGTAATTTAATGGAGTTTGTGGTTGGAATGCAGCAAAGTGATGTGTGAATACTTTTCCAAGGCATTGAACCATTCTCCTTCTTTTTCTGTTTAAATTAGACAAAAGATGGAGAGAGTGGCTTGAGAAGCGAAGTCAAGTCTCCCTCGCTGTCACGGATTTCTCTGGGTAAAAAAGTCAAGTCAGTGAGGGAAACCATGAGAAAACACATATCCAAGAGATACCATTGTTCTCTCTCCGAGCAGGTACGGCGTGTTGAACCTTGGTCATCAAACCCATTAAAAACTCTGGTAATAACCTCTTTATTCTTGCTCTACTTTGCCACAGTCGAGTCCTGACCGAGTAGCCAGCTGCCCTCACTCGCCTCAGACCGACTCCGACTCTTTGGAGAAACCCAAACTGAAGCCAGGAGGCTCCGTGGAAAGCCTGAGGAGCTCCCTCAGCGGCCAGAGCTCCATGAGTAAGTCAGCTGGTTCGCTGCTGTTAGGTAGGATTTGCCTAGTTTTGTTTGACCAGATGTGTTGTGTTTATCGTCCAAGCATTTTTCATCTGTTAGAAAGCAGATGAAAAATTGCTGATTGACCCATAAAGGCTCGTGATCTTGATGTTTTTTTGTTTTTTTTTTTGTGATTTTCGTAGGCGGCCAGACGGTCGGCACCACCGACTCGTCCAACAGCAACAGAGAAAGTGTGAAGTCGGAGGACGGAGAAGAAGACGAGCTGCCTTACCGTGGACCTTTCTGCGGACGCGCGCTGGTTCACACCGACTTCATCCCGAGTCCCTACGACACGGACTCCCTCAAACTGAAGGTGCACTGCAATAAGGTCGCGTTCATACCAGCCCTGTTTGGGCCACTTTAATCGTACTCTGGTTCGTTTGGGGAGGCGTGAAGGCGGAATCAAACTCTAGTCCATTTAAGAACCACAATTTCAGTTCAGTTGAAGTGAACTCTGGTGCGGTTCAGCAGAACAGAGAGACAGCTGCAAAAGCAGGAAGTGGACTATAACGCAGGGTATTCTGGGTAAATACAACCAAAACAAACACAAGAGTCTACTGCTAATGGGAGAAATGCCTCGTGGTCGTTGACTAGCAACGAAAGATAAGTCATACAACCACTAAAATCTGTTTCTTCTACTAAATGTTGCGTTCAGTGTCTTCTTCTGAGGTTTTTGTGACATTTTCTGCAGTAGTTCTTGGTTCAGCGCCACCAGAGGCGATGGTTGCGTGGGCAGGTTTTCAATTAGTTTGGATTGTTTGACACAGTGCCTACAAAAGTGAACTGCATCAGCTGAAAATGTAACAAATGTTGCAATTTTGGTCCCAAATCAGACTAAAAGGTGTGAAAACACCCTAAATCACACAATACACAGAGAACACCCGATATATCAAAAGAAACTCACTCCAAAGCTCTGATTGCAGTGTGGAGACGTGATCGACATCATCAGTAAGCCCCCGATGGGCACCTGGATGGGAATGCTCAACGGGAAAGTCGGCACCTTCAAGTTCATCTATGTGGATGTTCTGAATGAGGAGGTGAAGTCCAAGAAGATGCGCAGGAGGAGAAAGGCCCGGCACCCCAAACCCACATCGGTGGAGGAGCTGCTGGAGCGCATTAATCTGAAGGTAAACGTGACCAAAAGCAGCCACAAACAGAAACATGCAGGAGTTTTTGGTGCTAAAGCAAGGACCTCAAGAGGAAGGGGTCACCCACTGCATCAACCACACTGTAACCACAGTTCAAAATGGGAAACACAGAAGAACATGACCACACTCGAGAAAAACATGCAGCTGATGAGTTTACGCCAAGCTTAAAGAACGTTCTTAGAGATTGATAATCAGTTGAAGTTTTTGCTCTTCGTCTAACTTAATTTTTAAGCAGCTAAGTGAATCTGGAAATAACGTTAAGGTTTTGTTTCCTCCAGTAACAACTTCCTCACCAAAGAGTGTTGCTGTCAAGTGCACTGTTTCATTGGATTTTATCTGAGTGTGAGAATGAATGCAGCTGAATACCCCATCTGGTAGCGCCTACGGATGGTGTGTTTATTGATCGAAAAAGATAATTATTTTGAGTTTAGACTCAGTCGGCTCACAGTACTTGCCTTTCTGCCTTCTAATTGAAAGAAAAACTTTTCCACTTTTCATTTCCTATATGTTTGCAATACTTCTTGCTCAGAAATGAGTATAATAAATCCAGATAATACAATCAAATGCATGAGAAAACTTCCAAACTGTATTTGGAGCTTTTTGAAATCTGTTTGGGATTAATTTAGTTTCATGACTTGTCAAACTGTACAAAAACATCTCTCCTCTCCTCTCTTCTCTCTCCTCTTCGCAGGAGCATCTCCCCACCTTCCTGTTTAACGGCTACGAGGATCTGGACACGTTCCAGCTGCTGGAAGAGGAAGACCTGGACGAGCTGAACATCACAGACCCCCAGCACAGAGCGGTGCTGCTCACCGCCGTGGAGCTGCTGCAGGAGTACGAAGGTGGGTCTGAAACGGCGCAGACAGGAGTCCTGCAAAGACGGGAGGAAAAAAAGTAATGTCCAACTCGGAATAAATGTGGAAAAACAAAACAGTAGGAAAAATACTCAACCCACACTTGATTTATTTTCCAGCTCTCACCAAATGTCTTTGGTATCCTTCCTTCCTTCTTTCATGTCCTTGAAAGAAGGACATGAAAGAAGGAAGGATACCTTCCTTCATTTTGTCGTTCATTCCTTCCTTCTTTCCTTTCTGCAATATCCTTCCTTGCTTCCTTTCTCCATGTCTCCTGTATCATTCCTTCTTTCTTTCCTTCCTCCCTTCCTTTGATATCCTTCCTTGCTTCCGTCCTTCATGTCTTTGATGTCTTTCTATGCTTCCTTTATGTCTTAAGTTTCCTTCATTCCTTCGTGTGGTAATCATAGTAAAGTTCTGTTTCTTTAAGAAAAAATATTATTGAAGCAAATAACTGAATTTGGAAAATTGAATTTGGAAATTTTGTATGTATAAAAATATTCACATGCAGATGCTCAGATGTAAATGTGACGCTAATGTGACTGTCTGCCCCCTGCTGGTGGCTGCAGGAAGCAGCGACCCCGAGCGAAGCGCCCAGTCCGGACCGTCCCAGGAGAAGCTGCTCCTGGACCGGCGCGGCGCCCTGGGCGACTCGCCGCGGGACTCGGGCTGCTACGAGAGCAACGAGAACCTGGAGAACGGTAACGACAGCCTGACCCGCCTCTGAGCCCTGTCCTCTCTCCTTCAGCCCTCCTCTTCCTCAGTCTAGAAACACTCCGGAGGCTTCTCTTCCTCCTCGACGCTCTGGCATTGCCACCCACCAGCTTCAGCTTTCACGCTATTCTCGAAAGACTTTGTCACCATTTACCGCCGATGCTCTTCTTCCCACGCCATAATCCCCCCGGTTTTCTGCTGCTGCGCCACTTTGTCATGCAGAGCTAAACTAAAGACTCGACGGCGATGACGGATTTCTGTTTTCATGAGACTAGAAGTTCAAGGTCAACCTTGAAAACCCTCAAGCGGTCTAAATGTGGAGCAGCTTGCAGGTTCTGCTCAGCGGTCTGAGCTCTTTTCTGCTTTCGCTGCAAATAGAGACGTTTGAACCGCTGTGAGAGGAGAGTGTTTATTAATCAAGCTTTTGTTCTTGTTTTGTTTTACTTTCTCTTAACTCTTCTCATAATTGCAGTACATANCATACTAGTTTAGCCTACAGCTTGGCCCCAGGCATTTCTTTCAGGCACTGTCTGACCAGCCCCAGGGCGTCCAAAGCCGTACCCCAGGCGATGGTGACCCCCCAGCCCCCGTGGCCGTAGTTGTGAACGACCGGCATGCCTGTGCGGCCCGGCAGGAGCACCCTCTCCCTCTCCACCCTGGGGTTCCTCCTGCTCGGCCTCAACCCGACCCACTCGCCCAGAACCTTCGCTTTCTTCAGGGATGGCTCCAGCCTGCCGCAGCGCTCCAGGATGCTGGTGCTGTCTCCTTCGTCCACATGGAGGCGCCAGTCTCCCTCCTGTCTCGTCCCGCCTATGGTGACACTGTGGACGCCAGGGTAGATGTAGGTCTTCCCGTCCCCGTCCCTGATGAAGTGTGTCAACCAGGGGGCCTCCACCTGGAGGACCTGGCCCCTGACTGGGTACACGCCTGCGTCTCCCACCAGCGTTTTGGAGCCGAGACCGGAGCAGTTGACGACGAGGTCAAAACCGTCGCCCAACTCCTGGAGGCTGCTGACTCTCCTCTGCTCCATCCGGCCTCCTGCTTTTCTAAACCTGTAGGAAAAACAAACAATACTTCATAAAGCTTACGTTATAGCAAGTCTGTAAGATTTTAAAGGTGACATGTTCCCTTAAACACTTTACCGTAGATCTATACAGAAAATGTTTGTTCCTTTTTTTTTTTTTTTGCACAAAATAATTTTTAGATAATGAGATTTTAGTCTGGTTAGTTCTGCCTGTTTAAATCTCCTTCAGATTGAGCTGTTTTAGGGCCTCCTGTCACTTGAAATCCAAATAATCTCCTGCTGGCCACGCCCCCAACTCAATGTTTACACTCGCACATGAAAATGGCTGCAACAGATGAGCAGTTAAACAAACCTACATCTTTATTAACAGTAGTAGTAATATTTTAGGTAACAATATAGCGAAACATAGACAAAGCAAACATTATGGGATGTAATGAGGGGAATGAGGAATGTTATTCACTCTGCTGCAGGTTCTGGATTGGAAGTG
>NW_006800070.1:236648-244746 GCF_000485575.1 Poecilia formosa
CTCTCCTCTCCTCTCCTCTCCTCTCCTCTCTTCTCTTCTCTTCTCTTCTCCTCTCTTCTCCTCTCCTCTCTTCTCTTCTCTTCTCTTCTCCTCTCTTCTCCTCTCCTCTCTTCTATTCTCTTCTCTTCTCTTCTCCTCTCCTCTCCTCAGGAGCATCTCCCCACCTTCCTTTTTAACGGCTACGAGGATCTGGACACGTTCCAGCTGCTGGAAGAGGAAGACCTGGACGAGCTGAACATCACAGACCCCCAGCACAGAGCGGTGCTGCTCACCGCCGTGGAGCTGCTGCAGGAGTACGAAGGTGGGTCTGAAACGGCGCAGACAGGAGTCCTGCAAAGACGGGAGGAAAAAAAGTAATGTCCAACTCGGAATAAATGTGGAAAAACAAAACAGTAGGAAAAATACTCAACCCACACTTGATTTATTTTCCAGCTCTCACCAAATGTCTTTGGTATCCTTCCTTCCTTCTTTCATGTCCTTCATTCTTTCCTTCATTTTGTCGTTCATTCCTTCCTTCTTTCCTTTCTGCAATATCCTTCCTTGCTTCCTTTCTCCATGTCTCCTGTATCATTCCTTCTTTCTTTCCTTCCTCCCTTCCTTTGATATCCTTCTTTGCTTCCGTCCTTCATGTCTTTGATGTCTTTCTATGCTTCCTTTATTTCTTAAGTTTCCTTCCTTTCTTCATGTGGTAATTATAGTAAAGTTCTGTTTCTTTAAGAAAAAATATTATTGAAGCAAATAACTGAATTTGGAAAATTGAATTTGGAAATTTTGTATGTATAAAAATATTCACATGCAGATGCTCAGATGTAAATGTGACGCTAATGTGACTGTCTGCCCCCTGCTGGTGGCTGCAGGAAGCAGCGACCCCGAGCGAAGCGCCCAGTCCGGACCGTCCCAGGAGAAGCTGCTCCTGGACCGGCGCGGCGCCCTGGGCGACTCGCCGCGGGACTCGGGCTGCTACGAGAGCAACGAGAACCTGGAGAACGGTAACGACAGCCTGACCCGCCTCTGAGCCCTGTCCTCTCTCCTTCAGCCCTCCTCTTCCTCAGTCTAGAAACACTCCGGAGGCTTCTCTTCCTCCTCGACGCTCTGGCATTGCCACCCACCAGCTTCAGCTTTCACGCTATTCTCGAAAGACTTTGTCACCATTTACCGCCGATGCTCTTCTTCCCACACCATAATCCCCTGGTTTTCTGCTGCTGCGCCACTTTGTCATGCAGAGCTAAACTAAAGACTCGACGGCGATGACGGATTTCTGTTTTCATGAGACTAGAAGTTCAAGGTCAACCTTGAAAACCCTCAAGCGGTCTAAATGTGGAGCAGCTTGCAGGTTCTGGTCAGCGGTCTGAGCTCTTTTCTGCTTTCGCTGCAAATAGAGACGTTTGAACCGCTGTGAGAGGAGAGTGTTTATTAATCAAGCTTTTGTTCTTGTTTTGTTTTACTTTCTCTTAACTCTTCTCATAATTGCAGTACATATTTACCGTGAGTGCTTGGCCTGTTTACAGCTACGGGATGGGTCAGAAGTTTACATACAGTGTTGCTGACCTGATTCTTGTTGTTTCAGACTTTAAGTAGCTGAACTGCTCCTTTTTTAGGTTGAAATTATTAACCAACTCAAACGTAACGATTACATGAGCGAATTTTCAAAACGAGACGTAGGGCTGCAGCAAACGATTATTTTCATTATTATTCTGATGATTAATCGGATAAAAATATTTTGACACGTTTAAGACCGTTTTTTATACAATATTAGAAAAACATTAAAAGATTAAAATGACAAAATAAATGCATTTTTATAAGAAAATAAACATTTTATTGCCTAAATTGAATAACACAGCATGCCACTTCAATATATTTGAGTTTATAGAGCAGCAAGATTGAACTTGTGCAGATTAGAAAAAATCTCACAATAACATCAAAACTGCCGTCAATTCAAATGTCATTTCGATGAAGAATCAAGAGCCTGGAACCTGAGTTTCTTGTTCTGCGACTGTGTGTAAACCTCTGAACTGTACATCGTGCTTACTGTGGTTGTTTGCTAACTGTTAAAACACAAACGCTTGTATGTATTGTAAAAGAAAAAGATGAAACGCTCTGAATGTCACCGTGTCGGCTCGGCCTCACCCGCGTTCTGTTGAGATTCTGCTTTTCGTGTGTATATTTTTCTAGTTTGGTGAAATGTCATGTTGCACAATATTTTATCATGTGCCTGAAAGCTGCTTGGTGCAGTGGAATTAAAGTATTTTACTTCATAGTCTACCTGTCGAAATGTGGCATTTTTGTATAACTAACTTGTAAAATGCACCAGAACGCAGAGCTGATGTGACGTTTTGAGTGAAAGTTAGACGGTTCCTCCAGAAGCAGCTTGGGTTCTGAAGTGGGCTTCTGTCATGGTTGAGCGTGAGGAATAAACGGCTCCATGCTTCACCAGACTGGACTTCTCGCCTTTTCTTTCACACATCGTTCATTCCAGCTCTCACCGCTTGGCCGCTTCCTTTTGCAGCTTCTCCGTGTTCCAGCTGTGGCGTTCTTCTGCCCCTCATAAAAACATTCACACTTCTTGAAGTTTTTCACATTTTGTTGTGTTACGGCCACGTATTTCTACGTACTGTCTGTGATGGATCAACACAAGTGAATTTTTGACTAACAGTGAGACATGCAGCAGTATGTCTTACTGGTGATTTTACTTGGCTAGAAAACACAAACTGCGTCAGGTTGGATGGTATGAAAGAGAAGTACAGCCACTGAAAAAGACTCCAGACTTTTTCTTTCTCAGAATTCAGTTTTTTTTTGTTCTTAAAATTCTGACTTTACTCAGAATTTAGTTGTTTTTCTCAGAATTTGACTTTTTCTTAGAATTCTGATTTTTTTTCTCTCAGAATTTTGACTTTTTCTGAATTCTGCCATTTTTTTTATAGACTTTACCTTTTTTCAGAATTCTGACTTTTGATCTTGGAGGATTAAAGTCAGACTGCCGAGGGGAAAAAAGCCCCATCCTTCTTCCTATTTTTAACCAGTTTTCCTGTCTCCACAGCATGATGCTGCTGCCACTAAGTTTCAGTCTGATAAGCTGAGTGAGGTGGAGACATGCTTGCTCTTTTTTATTATTATTACTATTATTTTATTTTTATTTTTTTAGGGTTATCAAATTAAAAGTGGCTGAATACAAATCCGTCATGTTTTTCAGATTTTTATTTCCAAACAAATGTTTGTTTTTCATCCACCTACCCCGCGTTGGTCGGTTGCACAAAATCGAAGTAAAATATGTAAAAGTTGTGGCTTTAACATGACAAAATGTTGGGAAATGGTTGGAAAAGTTGCAAGAAACTGTTGGTACACCTGCATGAACCACACACGCTTCCCTTGTTATTCCAGGACAGCTCAGAAAATCCGCTGCATCCATCAACAGGTCTCCGTCTGGATTTGAGACCGGTCACATCCCGGCCCCCGATTCCATCCTAATCTCCCCTTCCCTGTCTCCTCTCCAAACCAAAGCTCCGCTGCCCTCCGTTCCACCGTCTATCAGACTCCAGAAGAACCGCTTTGGCCTCCTGAACTCTAGAAGTCACAGCTGCACAGAGCTTAGAAGAAACCCGGCAGCCATTCAGATATGGCGCTGCGCCTCCCTAAAAGCTCTCCAGAAAGATCAAGAGAGGAAACCCCCCAACCCTAAAGACTGGGATCTGCCTGCCGCAAAGCCAGCCCGGCCCCCACAGCGCGCCATAGACCCTCTGCCTGCGTGCAGAGCGTCTAACACGGACAAACGTCATGCGTTGGCCCCTAAACGGGAAGAAAAAACAGGGAGCAGCATTCGGTTTCACCAAGCTCCAGAGAAGTTAAGTCGGCCAGATTCATTCAGAGACTTCTTCCCGACAGAAACCACCTGCAGGTGCGAACGCACCGATCAGGTCTCTGCAAGTCGCTCCGTTTCTGCCACTTCGGAAGCTCGACGGCTGAAAATGAAAAGAAATGCAAAGGTTTCTACGCATTCAGTAAATTAGGAGCAAAAATGATTCCAGTTCCAAAACGTTTACCTAAAACTGGAACCAATTTGTGCTGATTTGAGATTTCACATGTGCAATAAGGAAACTTTCTTTCTTTTTTATTTTTTGGCTTTGCTGCAGCTGCTTCTGGATGTGGCTTTTCTTTGATTGTTTGGAAAAATGGAATCCGTTCCGAGTCCAGCTGCAGCTCAGCAGCATTTCATCTGAGCAAAACCTTCAACATCGCCGAGGTTCATAAGCTTCAAACTTTAGGGAATGCTTGTTACATTCATGTAAATATATCTTCCCAGATAAGATGAATGAATGTTTACAGTGCAACCTTTTGGATGAATGTTTTATAGGAATTTAGTGATTCTTACAGATTCCAGACGTCATCCGCAGCATCAAATGACTCATTTCCTGTCTGTTCCCCACAATTAGTGTTTTATTGTAAGTAGCATGTAGCTTACCTGTTCATTAATTTAATTAATAAAGTTTGCTTTGTTAAATATGTTCTATGTAAAAGTACAATCACGCTTGCTAAGTGTCTGACATTCTGTAAAATCTCTAGAAAAATCTCAATTTCAAATATTCTTTCCATACTTTACTGCTACAAAAATATTCTGTTTACAGCTAAATAAGCCGGTATGAGAATTTCATAGAATAGCCATGAAAAGTGTCATTAATATGGAAGATTGGAACAAAAACATGTGACAGAATCTAAATGCTTTTATTGGAAACAGAAAAGCAAGAATTATTCATTTTGCTACAGTTTAACAAAGTTATATTTAATTATTCTTTTGATTTCCCAGTAAATTAGTACATTATCAAAAATGATAAACTGATAAATGGCACGTATTCATTACAGATGTTTCAAGCATTAATTTTCATTCATTTTCATATTTTTAAATTGGAGTCTTACATAAAATCTTCTTTTTTTTAAGTATTTTTAATACAATAATAATGTGACATAAAGGCCCACATAATCAAGGTGAGTCAACAGTTTGGCAAAAGGTCAGTGATGGTTTAGTGGAAGGAAAAAGTATTTCTTGTTATTGCACAGAATGTTGCACCCTTTCACTGTTCTTCACTTTATATTTTTTTAAAAAGCTGGTTAGTCAGGTACCTTAATGAGAGATGGCTGGTGATCCTACTCTTCTTTGCAAATGGAAATATTTCCGAATATTTTTTTTTTTTTATGTATGTGGATATTATGTGGTGATAAACCAGGATGTTCTGTCTCTAGTAAAGATGTGTTTTAGTGCCATACTAGTTTAGCCTACAGCTTGGCCCGAGGCATTTCTTTCAGGCACTGTCTGACCAGCCCCAGGGCGTCCAAAGCCGTACCCCAGGCGATGGTTTACACTCGCACATGAAAATGGCTGCAACAGATGAGCAGTTAAACAAACCTACATCTTTATTAACAGTAGTAGTAATATAGCGAAACATAGACAAAGCAAACATTATGGGATGTAATGAGGGGAATGAGGAATGTTATTCACTCTGCTGCAGGTTCTGGATTGGAAGTGCTCAGTATTTATGTGGGCAGAGCTCCAAACCATACATCTTTGAAAAGCAAAAGTGGCACCTCCTGCATATCCAACTAGAATCCAGCAAGTGGTTCTAGATGGCAAGTCAACAACAAAACACTTTTCATTTCCAGCAGCCATTGTACAGAGCATACAGCAGCAAAACTAGCTGAGTAAACGTGCTGGAGCTCAGCTAGGGTTACTAGGCAACGGGCTGGGGTTGCTAGGTTGCTAGCACAACGCCTGCTGATTTGTGATGTTACACTTGGAAGGTTTTTGAAATGGCCCATTTTCCAGGCACCAAAAAACTTTAGCTTGTTGCCAAAAAACAGTTATGGTTTTTCGTGCTGTTTTTAGAAGCAGTAGAAAGCCAAATATATGTACAATAATGTAAGGTAAGGTAATTTTATTTATATAGCACATTTTCAGCAATAAGGCAATTCAAAGTGCTTTACATGAATTAAAAGGAAATACAAACACAATAATGTGTAAAATGTGGATTTAAAGATCCCCTTTAAATCAGTTAAATAGAGAGGACAAACCTTTCCTCGAGCCAGGGAAGGTAGCTGGAGCATTCACATTTTACAGTAGTGAATGCTTGTCCAAACTTGTGGTCTGGGAAACGTTTCAGTTCACGGTCGGTCATGACTCTGAAGCCAATCACTAAGTCGGACCAGTATGGCTTCTTGGTGGCTGGGACCTCCTTAAAAATCTGCCAGCTGTGAAAGAAACAAAAGCAAAAAAAATGAATGAAAAATGGTGATTTTTTTTTTTTCTGTTATGATAGATCTATATAATGGTACCCAGAGCTGAGTATTACGCCGGCATCTGGAGAGTGCTGGGATTGTGCGATAGCCAGCAGGTGATCAAAGCTGTCCTTGAACCAGCGGCGTTGTCTTTCCAGAGGAATATCTGAGAGGGAGGGAGGTGCAGTAAAATCATCAGTTTCAGCTTTTACACATTTTAACATGGCACAACATCAAAATTCACCATGCGACAGCGGAAGGAAAATTATCTTATTTGGCCCCCCCGAGTCGATACTTTGTGGAACAACGCGTCTTTTGGGGTTTGTTGCTTCTCTGTAGAGTAACTATTTTTTGCAAACTGGCTACAACAGTTTGTACAAACATCTGTTTGTCACAGATTCTAAATTAAATTTAGACCTGGTCTTTGACTGGGCCAGTCTAATATGAATTTATCTGTAGCTTGTACTGTAGCTCTGGACGGTGAACTAACACCTGAGTTTTGAGTCTTCTGCTGCCTCCATCTCTGCTGAAGAAGAGAGTATTGTCCTTTATTAATCAGACGGTGAGGAAATTCACAAAATATATGAATTTCAAAATATGAATATATCTATATAGATATAAATCTATATCTACTGTATGTTAAAGTACCCACTAAAATCTGATAGAGCATTTTTAAATACATTCTATGTTCTTTTGTACAAGGTCATACTTGTTTATATAAATATTGCACAAAATGGACATATTATTGCTGAGAAATTATTACATTACTGAAGACAACAGACATCTGTAACACTGATATGTTGAAAACAATCCACACACCAGCTGTTGAACACACAAGTTAAATCTAATAGGTGCTTGAACTTCAGATTAAATTGTTTCATTCATGGGTAGCAGAGTTACGGGGGATAGTACTGACGGCCTTTTTCTGGTTTTTAATGATCATAAAATATAATTTTTCTTCCACTTTAAAGTAAAACGAACAACTTTGCTCCTATTCCCCCTTGCAATGTGGTAAAAGTTGAAGTCAACTCGCACCTGGAAATGGAGCGATCCCGGCAGCTCCATCGCTGGTGGTGTCCGGGCTGAACTTCTCCGCCAGCAGCGTGACCGAGCAGACAGGCAGCGACTCCGCGATGCAGACGGCGGTGGAGAGCCCGACCACCCCGGCCCCCAACACGACCACCTGGACTCCCGTCATCTCTCACGGCCGCAGGCACCAGAGACGTCCCGGTGTGCTGAAACACACTTTGATTTTTTTTTCTTTCTTTTTATCGGCCCAAGTTAATCCTCAACTTGCGGTGTAACAGATCCCATTAAAGAACCAACAACCAAAACGTGTCTCTAAGCAACTTTCGCCGTGATAACGCGATAATCATCGACAGCGCGGCCATTGAAAGGCAGTATGTCATATTTATAAACCGACACCTGCCGGCATACATCTACTGTGCTGACGCATTAAGCACAAAAATGCTTCCACGACGGGAGAAATATGTTTTTCAGAACGATACCCAACACCGAAGGGAGAGAAAACGATCCACAGACAAGCTTTGATATACATTAGTATTTATCCACGTTCTACAACGCTGAAGTTGGCCTCCGATTCACAGCGTCTGATTTTTGAAAAGGGCTATTCCGCTTCATTCAATCTGGACGAGAGCCAGCAGGGCCAAGCAGGTTATGTTTAATTTATTCTATTTGTAAAACAAAACCGTACAAAATGTCACTAAAAGAGGTTCAAAAATAGATGAACGAATTGAAAAGTAGTAGTTTGTTCAATTGTAAGACTGGTGACTGGGGAAGAAGAGATGTACTTGTGAAAAACAGCCCAAACACACAC
>NW_006800070.1:246686-263921 GCF_000485575.1 Poecilia formosa
ATTTTATTTTATTTTTTTATGGACTCGGAAGCTGCGAATCCGAGGCAAACTTCAGCAAACTTTCCCATCTTCCAATGACCGTCCTTTGGTCGGGAATCGCGAACGTACAGGTCCTAAAGGCGGTTATGCCCAGCATATACATTGGTTTGTAGTTAAGGCTGCGGACAAACGTTACTGTTGATCTACAAGTCATGCATCGTTTTGTTGTCCATTCATAGCGTTTGTGCGAAGCCAATCCTGAGCATGTGTAGATCAGCGCACCGCAGATCACGCTTTACATCTCGCGATAAACGAGTCGCTTTGACACACTCAGTTCAACGAAGGTAAGGTCCTTAAAGCTCACTAGTTTTGGTTACATTGCTGCTCTCAGAAGCCTGCTGAATGAAGCGTTGCTAGCAGCCATACATTATAGATGGCTGCTATAATGCCATCTATAGTCGATAGATAGCATTATAGCAGCTGGTTAGCTATGTGTTAGCTAACCAGCTAACACACAACTGTGTTAGCTGGTTGCGGCTTCATTCGTGTCAGCCTGGGATGCATTGGTTGAAAAGGCTAGCTTGACTGCTAACTGTCAAGGCTTCAATTCATCTCTTAAACATTTAATACACCATATGAACGCTGCTAATATAATACAAAACGCATTGAAACCAAGCAATGACTAAATGTATCAGTTCGGCTTTGTTGTTCCAACCTCAGAGGAGTCTGCTACTGAGAGAAGTTGGTCTGAAACAAGGATAATTTCTGTATGGTGAAGGAGAAAATTTGAAGCTAGTTAAATCACCATGGCAACAGAGCTCAGAGGCTACTTCAGAGCAATTTTCTCAATATTTTCTAAATCCTGTTTTGAATATTAAAATAACCTAACAGATCTGAGGTCGTTAACATCTTGTGTTGATTATCTGCGTATAATTTATGATAAATGTGCTGACACTACTTTTTTTCTTCTTCTGCCTGTCAAGAAGCCTGCAGTTTGATCAAACCTGAAAACACGTTTGACTAAAATATGAAAACACAGCTGAAGAAAGTAAAAATGTTAAAATGAAGGGGGGAAAAAAAGCATGATTCTTTAACACTGGACATCAAGATTTATGACATTTAAAGCAAAGTGCTTCATGTAGAAAACTGGAGAACGTGTTGTCTCACATATAGATAAGCTGAACTGCAAGAAAACTTATAAGTTGACTTATTACAATGTTTGAACATTATAAAATTGAACATTTATATCTGAAGTGTTAGAAAAAGGACAGATTCTTTGCTGTTAAAGAATCTGCTTCATAGTAAACTTACTCAAGTAAAAAATGTTTTTACACAGGTGGGTAGAGTAGCCTGAAGTAATACTAAAGTGAGAATAGCATTACTTTAACATATTTTGCTTAAGTAAAGGTAACAAAGTAGCTATTCAAAAAATTACTCAAGTAAAAGTAATAACTTATTTGGCAAAAAGGCTGTTCATAATTGAGCAAAACATCAAACATTAAGTATTTAAACATTACATCATCAGAGAGACCAAAATATAGTTATGTGTATTTTATGGTATTTTAAAGATAAAAAAAAATACGTTATGTAAATAACATAATTAGAAAGTAACAAAAGATAAATCAAGCAGATTATTTTTTTCCAAATCAATTTCCTTTAATATGAAATTTTAACAAAAACATTTGTTTGGTGAATTTTTGGTTAAAGGAAGCTTGTTCTTCATTCATAGGTAGAGTATCTAGAAAACTCAAGTAAAAATAGCTTCATAGTAAACTTACTCAAGTAAAAAATACAATGTAGTGAAAATACTCTTGTAAAGTAAATTTTTTACAAAGAACTACTTAAGTAAATATAATTGAGAACATAGCTAGCTAGCCTGCATATTGGGAAGTTATAAAAAGTGTAACAAAGGAAGATGCACGCTATTATATATGTTACTAATATTCTCTATTGTTCTACAGGATTGTTTGCTAAACGAGTTTCTTCTGAGGGAGAAGATGTCTCTGAAAGAAATGGCTCCGTCGTCCTCCATCATCCCCCTGCGCTCTGACGAACATCAGCAGAGTATTCTGAGCAAATTCGACAAGCTACGGAAGAAAGACCTGCTTTGCGACATAACTCTAGTGGTGGAGGACGTGCACTTCAAGGCTCACAAGGCTCTGCTGGCAGCCAGCAGCGAGTACTTCTCCCTCATGTTCACCGCAGAGCAGCCGGTCCCGCGGTCCACCTACAGGCTGGACGGCATGGCGGCGAAGACGTTCGGCGCGGTGCTGGAGTTCATCTACAGCGCCCAGGTGTGTGTGGAGGAGAGCTCCACGGAGCAGCTCCTGGCCACAGCTCAGAGGGTAAAGGTCAGCGAGCTCGTCCATGTCCTCACTGAACTCACAGACTCCACAGGCACGAAGGATGAGAATACGCCAGACAGAACCGAGGCAGCGGACCCGTCGAAACGCAAACGAGGGCGGCCCAAGAAAAGCGCAGGTGGACTCCGTGACGGCTCAGACGATGTCCAGGCTGCAGACGGTGACCCTGCCGAAGACCACAACACCGGACCTGGCCAGAGGCGTCAAAGCAAACGCAGGATAAGGACGCCGGTTAAATACAAGGGCTACAGGATCAGCGGTGACGGAACAGGAAGCAAAGAGCTGGGGGGGAGGGGCTACATGAGGAAGTACCCCAACACCGAGGCGCGATGCGACGACTGCGGGAAAGTCTTCAAGCACCATCTGTTTTTAAAGATTCACCAAAGAACTCACACCGGTCGTTACAGATTCCATTCAACAAGTCTGTGACCAACAGTCCTGACGTTTCCTCCCACTGAACTTTCTCCTGTTTTTGTCCCATCCCGCTCCCCATCCAGGAGAGAAACCATTCCACTGCTCCGTCTGTGGGAGGAGCTTCACTCAGAAGCACACCTTGCTGGCTCACCAACGCATTCACACGGGGGAGAAGCCGTTCGTTTGCAGCATCTGCTCAAAAGCGCTTTCCACCAAACACTCCCTGCAGGAGCACATGAACCTCCACGAAGGTAGACCCACAGCGCTTTGCTCCTGCTTCATCTGAGTTTCAGCTCATTATAAAAACTACGAGCCTTATGGTTTTCTGTTAACTACACTCTGAAAGTAAGGTTTTTAAAAATATAAAACAACTTCCACTTTGTAATAGTTGCATCTCGGGGTGGGCATTTAGTGTTTATCATTTATCATGATAAATATCTTAATTTGATTTATTGAAATAAATTCCAATTTATGTTTTTTTTTTTTAAAAAAACCCCTTAAAACTGTCCTTATTGTTGAAATTATTAGTTTTACTATCTTCTCCACTGTTTGTTCAATAAAAGTGTTGGCATTTTGTTCCCCATTTTAAACAATTTTCTTGTTTCCACAGGGGAGAAATCCTACAACTGTGATAAATGTGAAAAGACCTTCACTCAAAAGAAACAACTGAAAAGCCACTACAGAGTTCACACAGGTAAGAAAACCTCCGCTAAGCACCCTCATGCTTGGTGTTATTACTTTTCACATCACTTTATATTTTCTCCTTATTTTTAATCTGAAGGTAAATCGTTACCAGAATGTGATCTGTGTCATCACAAGTTTATGGATGCAGCTCAGCTGAAGAAGCACCTTAGAACTCACACAGGTAAAAAAAAAAAAAAACTCCAAACGATTTCTTCATCTTTCTGCCCAGAAACCAAGCGACGTTTTCACAGAGTGCGGAAACTTTGTTTTCCACAGGTGAGAAGCCTTTCACTTGTGAAATCTGTGGCAAATGTTTCACAGCCAAGAGCACGCTGCAGACACACATCATGATTCACAGGTGAGGGATGGAAGCTGCTACTGATTTATTGACGGTCTGTACACAGATATCCAACGATTACACTCTCCAGTTATATTAACACAGACTGTGACAACTCCTGTTTGCCCCGACTGTTCAGCTGCATTGTTCTGTTCATCTGCTACCTCTATGGTTTAGTGTAGAAATGATGTAGAAAGGGTTTTTATATCAGGATAATGTAAAAAATCTGATATAAGACATAAGACTTTTTATTTGTCGTTATGTTTCCAGAACATAAAGAAATTGCTGTGGTACCCTCAGTGATAATAGATAAATAAAATAGATAAATAAAAGAATAAATCGTATGAATAGTCATAAACATGAAGGAGGCTTCATGAATGTTTATGACTATTGTCATGAAGTGTCACTCGGTAAACAATGACACTTTTAAAGGACTTTTAATCCAACTTTTAATGAGACTTTGCGTTAAAAGTGTCATTATTTACCAAATCACCTTTCATGACAACATACATAAACATTCATGAAGCCTCCTTTATGTTCATGTCACCCCTTCAAATAAAATGTTACCAAAAAACCTAATTAATAGTTCTTATCATCACTTTTTATCATTATCAGAGTAGTACTGTAAAATATTGTGATAAAACTTTTAGTTCATATCACCTACCTCTAATATTACACCAGCCGTAATGTTGTCATAAACAATCAGTGCTTCATGTTGATTAAAGCCTTTCTGTTACGTTCCTGTTCAGAGGTGAGAAGCCGTATAAATGTAGCATCTGTGAGAAGTCTTTCTCAGACCCCAGCGCCAGGCGGCGCCACATCGCCTCCCACTCTGGGAAGAAACCCTTCACCTGCTCCTTCTGTGGCCTGTCCTTTACCCGGCCAGACAACCTGAAAACGCACACAAAGTCTCACAACAAGGAGAGACCCGCCGCCACAGCGACCGAGGCCTCGCCAGCCGCTCCGCCAGAGGAGCCGCGCAACGTCCTCCATCTGCAGCCGTACCAGCCGGCGCTCAGCTCTGAGCAGGAGATCCAGCTGGTGGTGGCTGGCGGGGTGAACAACATCAACTTTGTTCCGGGTCAGGATCAGGAGATCAGCCTGGTCGCCGCTGACGGAGAGACGACGCAGTCGGCCCACTCCAGGGTCACCCTCCTGGCCCAGCCGGCGGGGCCGATCCAGAACCTGGCGCTGGTCGCTCAGGGAGACGCCGCGGCCCACGCCCCACAGGTTCACTCCATCGGCATGTTGGAGAGCCACCAGCCGGAGCAGATGCACGTCATCACCCTGACTAAAGAAGCCATGGACCAGCTGCAGGCCCACCACGGCCCGCCGCATCCTCTGCAGATAGCGCGGCCCCTCCAGGTGATGCAGCAGCAACAGCAGCTGGCCGTGGCGCAGGAGAGCTCGCAGGTTCACAGCCAGGCCATCCACATCAGCAGCCAGGTCAGCCAGCCGATCTCCATCAGCCAGACCAGCGAGCAGATCTCCAGCCACCACATCCAGGGGCAGACGTTCCAGATCCAGGCTGGGACCGTGTCGTACCTGTACACCACCGGCCTTCCCCAGGACGGCTCAGAGGAATGCATTCTGCAAACTAAGATGTGAAGGTGCTAACAAACCGATGCTGCTTTAAAAAATGTCTTTAAAAGTCTTACATTTTGAGACGGATCAGAAAGTTGGCCAGTGCTCAGAACAAAAACGAATTGGAACATTTTACCTGTTTAGCTCATCGATAATAATAATGCGAAGACCTTCTTAAATGTTAAGATTACACTAAAAGAATGGAGACACCTAATCTCAATTAATGAGAAGATTACCAAAAGGTGTCTCCGCACCTTTAAACACCCTTAAATTGATGTGTCTAAAATTAAGGCCTTAAAATGTTCTTAAATTTATTGAAAAACAATAAACTATGATGAAATACATTCATCACATCTTAAATTTTGTGGTGGCAAAACAATTTATCTCATATATACCATGGAATTTATTTTTTTCTTCCAGTACTTTATTGTTGTGTAAAACTGAGTCTTGTAGACATTTTCATTGCGTGACTCAGGCTAGCTGCTAATATACCCTTGCTAGCTACTACCTTGCTAGCTAGCTAGCTGTAGTACCTGGCTAGCGAGCAAGGGGGCTCGGTAGCCAGGAACTGTCTAGGTTTTAAGCATCTATCATGGGGAAGTGCTAATTTATCTGGACGATGTTCATCTTAGCCACTGGCTCACTTCCGTTCCTAACCGATATTGTTTATTTATTTGTGATTTAATTTTGAACATTTCAGTCTTGGATCAAGTCTTATGTTCTATTCATAATAGTTTAAAAAATGTCTTTAAAAGTCTTACATTTGAGTTGGTGAAACCTGCAGAAACCCCGTGTTATTAATAAGCTTTGTATCATTTGACCTACTTCCCCAACAGTCAGATTTTGGGTAGAAACTGAAATGATCAATTTGGCTAATGACTCTAAATATGTTCTTTTTTTTCTTTAAAGTTGTGATTAGCAGATGTTTTAAAAGTTAAAGGGCTGTATTTTGTTCTCATGTGGATACACTACTAAGGGCTTGTTCTTTGTTTGCTCTTTATATGCAGACGCTGTCATTTTCTCAGTTGTAACAGATAAACTAAACAATACAATGGTAGAACTCAGAGAGCTTAAATCTTGTATGGAAAAATGTTTATTTGTAAGAAATAATTGGATGTGATTTGAAAGACAACACAAAAGTCTTTACAAGAAAATAATGATGCCGTAAATTAATAAATATAAACATTTAAATGTTTATATTAAAATGTATAGAAGCAAATATATATAGAATGAAAGACGTAGCCTGAAAATGAACAATGAAAATAAAATCTTTGTACAGTGCCTTACAAAATAATTCATTACCTTTTTCTGTCTTTTTTTTTCTTTTTCTTTACATTATAACCACGATCATCATTGTATTTATTGGGTTCTATGTGATTGACCAAGCAAAAGTGGTGCATAATTGTAAAGTGAAAGAGAATTTTTTTTTACCAATAAAATTCTGAAAAGTGTGGTGTGCATTTGTATTTTTCCTGTCTGAGTTAAAAACTTTTTAGAAGCAGCTTTTGTTGCAATTACAACTGTAAGTCATGAGGGTATGTGTATATTTCACAGCCATCAGTTTGTGGTGTGCCCTTCAGCTCAAGGGCGTTTGGGTCAGGAAACAGGGCAATCATCCAAAGCGCACTAGTAAGTCCATCTCTGAGTGGCAAATGGAGATTTTGGAGTCTGGAATTTAATCTGATTAGGATGTTGTAGAATAACTTTAAACGGGCTGTTCATGTTCAAAAACCAACCAATGCATTTCAAATAAAATCATTGTATAAAGGATAACAGACCACAATTCCTCTGAAGTAAAAGAAAAGAGCAGTTGTAGCTACCAAAGGTGTCACAAACAGCTTTTAGATTATGGAGTTCCTTAATAGGGTTTTTTCACCCCTTAATAAATGAGATCATCATTTGGAAACCAAAACAGACTAAATCTTTAAGGACACACTTTGCCAAGAGTTCATTCTGTCTTTCTGTTCTGGGATGTAACCCACCGCTTGCTGTTTCTGCTCCCTGGGTTCTTGGCAGTGCTGAAAACTCATGAAGTGTTGAGTTTGTTTTGCTGCCAACGTCCAGGGTCGACTGCTGGCGCTGCCAAAAGGTCCTGAGCAGACCTGGGACAGAAATAGAACAGGCAAGGAGGTTTACTGCAGAGCACAAGTTGAAGTTAGAAAAAAAATCTTCAAGGTATCTGGATGATATTGAGAGCTTCATTATCGCCTCTCTTCAACGGGAAAAGCTCAGAACGTTAGGTTGAGATTCTGAGTTTTTGAAGTACGCTCAAGGCTCTAACTAAAGCCTAAAAACTCCCACTCATATTTGGTTGAATATATTTAAACAATTTTCTCCATGAGTTAAAGATTTTTGAGCAGTCCCCTCCCTTATTCTTATTTATTTCATTTACTTTATTTATTTCATTCGGAGATGGTATTCTGCATTCCTCGGTTATAACGAGGAGTTAACTTGAGCTACCGTTGCCTTTCTGTCCTCTTGAAAATTTATCCATTTTGCTCCACACAACTCCCACTCCCTGGATAAATGGATATGAATCCAGTTGAGAATCTGTGGCAAGAGTTTTAGTGTTCACAGACACTCTGCATCTAATCTGACTGAGTTTGTGTCCAGATGTGCAAAGCTGGTAGAGACTAACAACAAAAGGCCCGCAGTTGTAATCACAGTGAAACATGGTTCTTCAGGTGTTTGGTCCTAATGAGAAAGACTCACCACTTCAGCCTCTGGTGGCTGGGAAGAGTAGTGCAGCAATTTATTTCCCCTGTACTATGGTCAAACTAACAATAAATCGAAACCTTTTTCCATTTCTGTTCAGCATTTAGAACTTTAAGAAGAAAATCCTCCATATCAGTCTTTGTTATTGCTACAGTATTTGTCTTTATTTTGATAATCAAATGTGTCGCATTTTAATGAATATTTATAACATAAAGAAAAGGATTTCTCAATTTCAAAGAAAAATTGGAATCGCAATGAATTTTTCCACACAAACTAGGAGTTTGAACTCATTGCCTCCTCAGTTACTATTCATTCTGTTCAAACCCTTTCAACGAATGATTTGTGAAACTTTTGTTTCAGTTTTAGCATTCAGTTTTCTTCAGTTTTTAGCATCTTAGAAATACTAACCAATTCCAAAAATTCTCCAGAATGACAAGACCATGAGCACATCTAGTCTAAATGTTCTTGTCCAAAATGTTTATTTTCTCATGTGGATTTTAATATAAGTATACAATCCCTCCTCCATATTTTTTTAGCTTACTCAAAGTCAAAAAGTGATAGAGATTTGAAATAGTTGTTTTAAACCATTTTAATCAAAGCCATGTTCACATTTGAAGCAAAGTAACCCCAGAGCATTCTGAAGCCACCACCATGTTTCAGTATCAGCATATTGCTTTTGTGCAGCATTTTTCTGACTATTTTAATTTTATTTCTTTATATTTATTCCACTGTTTTTGTCCCATACAGTGCATCACTTTTGGACTCCCGTGCCCCAACCTTGTATTCTTGAATTTTATTACAGTTTTTGCTTTTTAATATGCCACCCCCTGATTACTGGCGGCTTAAATCTCTAGCCACACCTTTAAAAACCGTTGCTGATGGTGATGCTGATGGTCCTCTGGGAGCAGTAAACTCAGCATAATGAGCTCTTTTTACACACATCATGCTGATTCATTGGCTTCACCTCAAACTGAATCCTGATTGTGTCTTGATGAAAAGCATTACCTCTTTTTTCTTCTTCTCTACTCAATATTACAGCAGCTGTGATTACATGTAAAACATGCACAACGCGTGATCAGAGCTCCGTTGGAATCGTGTATTATCTAATTTACATAAAAACACGCATGTCCTTTTCGCCTGGGCAGCCATTAAATTTCAGCTGCCGTAATTGAGTTCATTAGATTTAACGTCCTGGTCAAGGTCATCTTTGTTACCATGGAGACAGTGAGGCTCCGCCCCTCTTCCAATGTTCAGGGCATCTTCCAGGAGCTGCGGATACAGCCATAAGCAGCGCTCAAACAGAGGCATGCACTGAAGGATGTGAAGGGTTCGTGCTTCAGGTAACTCACATATTTAATTAGAAGTTAATAAAGATATTTTAAGAAGTAAAAGATGCCGAAAAGAAATAATTGAACGTCTTCAAAATGTCATCATGGCACTATTTAAGCGATAAAGTCAGCAAGTACGTGGGACATCCCCAACATGGACAATTTATTCTCAAATGAATTCTAGAGAATTTTAATATTTAGCCATTAAAATTTGGTAAATTTTAATTATGCACATTAGTTGTTAGGGTAATTGTAACATTGTAATGTTTAGTAATAATTACATTTTAAAGTTAACTACTTTATCTTGGTAGCTAATTGAACATGTTGGTTCATGTGTGTTGTCCACCTGAGAACTGGCTGCCTCATATGTTTAGCTGGGTTGTATTGTGAATGAGTAATATCACCGTAGTAAATTTACGACTAAAAACCTCTAGCTAATAAAGTTTCTGCGTGGAAACTACAATGAAAGTTTGAATTTAGCTTTAGCTAGTTTTGCCACAGTGCTACTAACGCTGCTAGCTAGCAGAGCTTCATAACCCTGAAACAGGCGATGCTAATTAACGGAAAATCTCATGTTGTCAGGGAAACAGCGTTATAATAGATATAAAAGACTTTACCATTTCTTCATTATTGTTGTCTTAATGACGAACATTTTTTGCTTACATTTAGCCTAATTTGTTAACGTTCTTTCATACGGTTTGTTTGAAAGAACGTTGTCTTATGAAACTGAAATTCATAAGACAAGGTAATTTTATTTATATGGCACATTTTCAGCAAAATATTGTCTTCTAACAATGGCTCTGTTCTTAAAGAACCAATTTAATGTAATTTGTGATTATTTAAAAACAATATACTTCATTGTTTTTCCCTCTGCGTCACTGCTGACTTGTGAAGACCTCGTCCTTTTCTGTTCTCTCTGCCCTTCACACATACTCAGTACCTGTAAGTGACCAGTAGGGGGCTCTGTTTTTTCACTAGTCATCTTTGGAGCATTCTACTGAGGCCTTTTAGTCACCAACCAGAAAACACAACAATTTGCCATATGTAATGTAAAAACGTGACATCAGCTGCTGAGGCGCACCTTCCTCAGCAACACCTCATCTTGATCTGAGCAGCTTCATTCCTCCTGGATACAGCGTGTGATTGGTTCTTGGCTCATGCAGGTCCTACCCAATAGCAATTCACCTTCGCCGTGCCCTGCAGAGTGAAGTCAGCAGCTGTGCAATACCTTTACAGGAAACCGAAGGAAAAGAAAGGTACAAACATCCTGATTTTCAGTGGTTCTTGACATTTATTTACACATACTTTCTTTAAAAAAAAACTGGAAAGAATTACATCTGCCTTTTTTTCCCCTTCTCCTCTTTCCTTTTTTTTGTAGGACCAAGAGAAAAATCATGTAGGCAGTGAAATCACTTAGAATCGCCATTATATTTTCATTCACCCAGAAGAAAACATCTTGAGAATAGTTTCACAGATTTTTTTTTTATTTTTGTTTGGATTTTAATGTTCAGCTAATGAACAGATTCAGCCAAACCTTTGCATCTCATCTACAACAAAATGAAGGCTGGTTTGGAAAGTAGTGTTTTGATATACACTTAACTATATTTGCAGAAGGAAATAAAACAATACCCGACCTGAAAAAAGTATTCACATCTCTTGAATCCGTTCATATTTTGTCATGTTACCACAAATTCCTGTGTATTTTTTTTCATGATAGACCACCACAGTGTAGGACATTGCGAGTTAGAAAGTTAACTCGTTCAGGATTACTAGTATTTAGACCACGAAGTTCAAATTTTTGGTTTTTAATCAGACCAAACCATCTTCTTTAATATTGAATGTAATGCTTAGATTGTGGTTAGAACAGGACAAACTATGACAAATGCATTCAAGAGATATCAATGCTTTTGGAAAACATTGTAAATATTTTCTTTCAAATAATTTAACTCAAAAAAAAACACATTTAAGAAGTTTTAGCCTCTGGTTCCTACAAAAAGTAAGCTGAAAATTATTTAAGAACACAGACTTTTACTTTTTATTCACTGTAGTTCCTCATATATCCACTTATTTATATGCAGAAAGAATTTTGGCAATATGATAAATACTGTGGTTCCCTCTCTTATTGGCAAAGAAGATGGCTCTAGAACTATACACGCCCTTGTCTTGCAGGGTAGAACCCATTTTCCAGAGCACCTGCTGAAGTGCTGATAACAAAACGAGCAGCTGCTCCATCTGCAGCCACTCCCTGCTATCTTCATTAAAATAGCACCAAGAACTCCTTCCAACATTAACACTGGCATGTTGCGACCAAGGGCTGATTCTAATGGATGGGTTTGCTAACGCAGATGGTGGGAAAATCCCCTTCCTCAGTTTCTGTCCTAAACACGGGAGGATCACTTCCAAGAATGGAAAACGTTGGACAGGGATCTGCTGCAGTGATAAACCTCTTCCAGAGGAAAATAATTCACAGTACCGTCACTAAAATCACGGGAGAATTTGGTTTTAGGAAAAAAAAAAAAAAAAAAAAAAAAAACCAAAAAATGAATAAAAAAACACACAATGCAGACCGGTTCACATCTTAATAAGGCCTTATCCCTTCACAGACTGATATTTAGTGCTCGACTCGGTGCATCATTGGGGAAATGTGTCAGAAACGAAGCTCATCGAGTATCCTCCACTTGANCTTCCTCAGTTTCTGTCCTAAACACAGAAGATCACTTCCAAGAATGGAAAACGTTGGACAGGGATCTGCTGCAGTGATAAACCTCTTCCAGAGGACAAAACCTGTGTGAAATCTCACAAGACCTTTGCAAAATGTTTGGCTGTAAAAAAAAAAAAAAAAAAAAAAAAAAAAAAAAAAAAAGGTACAAAAACCACACAATGCAGACCTGTTCACATCTTGATAAGACCTTATCCCTTCACAGACTGATATTTAGTGCTCGACTCGGTGCATCATTGGGGAAATGTGTCAGAAACGAAGCTCATCGAGTATCCTCCACTTGAACGGAATAATGGGACATTCTCTGCAGCTTTGTTTGTTTTTTTCCTGTAAACAGGCCGTTGGCAAGAGGCGGACGGCTGGTTTGGCAAAAAATGTTGGTCTAGGTATGAAAGGTGGTGAAAGAGCAGAGAAAGCAGTTGGAAAACACAATTCATCTTCGGTTACACCTATCACTTGGTGATACGAGTGATTCCCTGAGACTAACATGAGTTGATGCTTTCCGGAAAGATTTACATCAGCGCCGTTTCTCCCGGCATCCTGGCAATAATCTTTTTTTTTTTTCTTTGCCTCAAGGACGCTGCTGTACAATGGCGTGTAAAGGCCATTGTACGGACGGGGAAAAAAAGGAGTAAATTTCTGCCAAAAAAAAATAAAAAATTAAGAAAATTCCTGAGATCCAAAAGTTGAAGATTTCCAAGAGAAGAAACTCTGAAATTTTAGATAAATCTCAGGAATTTTCTAGGAAAAAACTTGGAAATTTTTCGACTTTTGAAGCTCTGAAATTTCAAATTTTTTTCTAGAAGGTATCAGATATTAACCTCAAAATTTGAGATTTCTTTTAGCAAATTTTTGACTTTTCAAACTCAGAAATGTCCAAGTTTTTTTTTCCTTAAATTTCGAAATTAATCTCAATTTGGCAGAAATTTACTTCTTTTTTACCCCTATCCACAATGGCCGTAGTACGCCGTCATACCGCTATGTGTGTCTCAGACACTTGAAATACAGTACCGCACTAAATGCCTCACATTAAAAACATTGGAAGAAAATATTACATAAATACACTTTTTCCCCGCTAGGTGCTCAATGCAGAACAGTGAACCCAAATTTACACTTTGAGGTGCTGCTCCTCAGCTCGGCACCCAGTTCTGAGGGGAGGTCTGTTTTGCGCCGGAGAAACTTCCCGAGTTTCTGTTGCCATTCTGGGTGGAGGTGGAGTCGAGGCGGACGTCGAAGCTCAGATCCAGGCAGTCTGCTTCCATCAGTTCGTTGCGGATGATTGAGTCCATGTCGTACTCCAGACTGTCGTTGAACACGTCCAGGTCCAGATCACCGGGGAAGCGGTCCTGCATCGTGGCGTTCTTGCCGGGAGACTTCAGGTGTGGCGGCTTGCTGTTGGCGTGGCCGCCTCCATCGTTGTCGGGGGTCGGCAAGCCAGCTTGCCAACCAGGCACTGAAGCGCTTTGGCCCACTCCGCTGAGATTAGCCATCATGGGGTCCTTGCGGAGCAGCATAGCGTTTCGGCGAGAGTTCTGCAGGGCAATGGCGGTGCTGGCCTGCGACATCAGGGGGTCAGACTGGGTGAGCAGGACGTTGTTGTGGCTGGGGGAGTCCAGGCTCAGCAGGTCCTGGTGATCACTAAAGTGCGAGATGGAAGTGAAGGTGGTCTGCTTGTTCTCCTGGATGGTCTGCATAGGTGACTGCCGCAGGCTTGTGATGGACGTGGGACTGAAGAGAGGGTTTGACCCGTAGCCTCCAGAAGGACTGCCGGTGCAGCTGAAGGTAAACACAGAGCCTCCCTGGCTGATGGCTCCGGGATCTTCCTCTCCAGGAGGAGGCTGCTGGGTTGCAGTGAGGCTGATGTTGTCCAAAAGGTTGTCCATCAAGTTGTCCGACAGCCCATCGTTCAGGTTCATCGTACCAGCCAGGTCAGGGAGTCCCGTGGGTCCTGTGGATGGGGACATGCTGCTGGGGCTGGAGTACAGCATGGGGGATAGAGGGGAGTCATCGTCAGGGACCTCGTCCAGCTCTAGGTTGGCCAGGATTGGGGACAAGCGGCCGCTGAGCGTGCTGGCATTGGAGTTGGTCCGGGAGCGGAAGTCTGTCCAGGCGTCCAGCTCGTCGCTGCTGCGGGACGTTGGACTCCCTGTCCATTTGGAGAGGCTGGAGGAACTCTCAGAGCTGCCGTCCTGCGCAGCTTGCAGAGAGGCTTTCTTCTTGGTGGCCCGTCCTCGGGCTCCCTTGATGTACTTGCTGTTATCCATCGACACGGCACGGCGACGGGGAGCTTTGCCTCCTTTACCGCCTTCCGGGTTGACTATCCACCAAGAGCTCTTCCCTGTCCCTTCATTCTGGACTTTCACAAACCGGCTGTGGAGGGAGAGATTGTGTCGAATGGAATTCTGAAAAAAAACGGAACAAAACACATGGTGTAAGGTAGGAGTGGACAATATGGACCTAAAGTTATCTCACATTATTTTGTGGTAAGATTGTGATAAGAAGCATTTGTGGATTCTTTTTTAGGTAAGTGTATGGCTGTGCTCCTGTCTTTTATTCACCAATCATCTCTAACAAACCTCTAAAGCCTTCACCAAACAGCTAAGATGTGTCCCTTTAAACTAACTGTATTTACCCTTTAGATGACTCCTGAACGGAATTGGTTACACCTTTATTTAGGGGTAGCAGAGTACAAATCCATGTCAGACTTTTAGGTGTAGAAAATGTTGAAAACCACGCATAATTTTGCTTCCACTTAACCGCTTTGTGCAATACCGTTGTGAGAATTGCAGCATTCAGCATTTCTGGAACTTAAACTTTTCAGTAAACTATCATTTTGACAATCTTTTTCCCCCTATTTTGTCTCAAAATTTTCCAGCTTGATCCAACCAATTAATCCAGGAATAAGAGTGAAATGCAAATGAAATGAAGTTGGTACAGGATAAGGAGTAGACATATGAACATCCACCACATTGTTCTATATTTCCCTTATGCACTATCAGAGAAAAAACAAAAAGCAAGATTGTTATTGCAATAAATTCCATGTCCAGAATTTAGTCAACCTTATACAGAGCTGTTAAAATGATCAGAAACACGTCAACCGAATAACGTGAACACATATGGTCATAGATCAGACGCCGTGAAATGAGAATAAACAAGCGATGCAAACCCTTCAAAGCTGGATGTGTGGGTTTCATCTGTGTGTATGCAAGCTGCATGAATACTGCAGTCCAACAGACTGCTTTGCACCTCTCACTCTGTCCTATTTCTGGCTGCTCGGAAAGGTCTGCAGGATTTCTCTGGAGATCTTCCCAAGCATGTACAAAATTAAACAGTTGGAACCTGCACACCCAGCCCAGTCACATCTCACAGAAACCAGAGACTCTGCAGAGATCTCTGCAGGCCACAGTCCAGTCTGAAACAATCCCATTATGATTCGATTGCAACATTAAAATCACAAGTTTTATTTCTTGACGACAGAACAGGCTCTGCTCGTCTTTATTAGTGTTGTACAAAGCTGCACATCTGTAACATGGACGTGCAGCACAAGGTTAGATCTTTTCAAGATGTGGCAGGATGAAAACACCTGGAAATGTGATGAGGAAATTGTATTCGCAGTTCATTGAGATTAGCACAACACAGAGGAGCCGTACCATTAACTACAATGTAATCTTGTACAAAACTAATAGATAATTTGCTTGAAGGGCAAACTTTAGCAGTCTTGCTGCCCAGTAGACGGGGCCACCCTGAAAAGTGAGCCATTTTCTCCATATCAAATTTGGTAACAGATCAGTTACAGGGAACCTGTAAAAAATTTAAAAAGTCAGCTGGGACTAACGTGGCCAAAACAGACGCTCGATTTCAAGTTCACAAGTATCTAATCCTACACAAAGAACAGTTTTTTATTTTGCTTTGTTTTTTCAAACCAAACCATTTAAAAGTTTCACAATCGTCACAAAGAAGCCTCAGAAGAAACATCCCGACATGTTGCTCATTTTGTAAGTTGCAAGTTGACAGCAGAATAAAACCACGTCCTATGTTCAGTTTACTGTAATCCAGTACAGCAGAATGGCAGTAAATAAATGAACTTTTACGTCCAGTTTTGACAGAGGTGGTAGTGATTCTGCTCTGCGGTCTTTTACTAGGCTGCAATTTGTGGTGATGCCGAATTGGACTGCATTGTATTACAACAGGCAGATGTACAACCACAAACAAAGGTTAAAGCACTGAATCTAAACAATTCTGGCACAAAGAAAATGGAACATAAAAACTTTTTTTTTAAAAAAGGTACTTATTTACCAAAGAAGGGTTGGGGTTTTTGGGTCATGTAGAGTTCGTTTAGGAGTCGTTCATTCAATCCTGTTAGAGTTATTAAAAGAAATCAGATCAACTTTTACATCTATTAAAAGAGGTAGTTCAGAACTTAATACAACACTGGTATCAATGTATAAACACAAATATTTAAAAATAAAAATTGTGACTGCTTTCATTCTAAAACAAAAGAATTATTCCAGTAGCTAAAATGATTAGATTATTTATTAATTATTTATTACAGTTATTATAATGTTAGAACATTTATTCATTATTTTGATTTTGATGCACAGGCTTCAACAAAAATAAGTGCTACTAAAACTTGAATTTTATTTTTTTAGGGACGCTGCTTATTGTGGAAAATATCCCTTTTACCAGCTGATAATTAATCAGGCTTTTTAACAGTTTTGAAACTTTTACGTTTATAAACTTTGTTATACTTTGATATACAGTGGACTCCTGCCTATTCGTGGTTCAATTTCTCTGTGGAAAGGCACTTGGTTATTTGTTGGAAGCTGAAATACCTCGTTGCTATGTGGCTAGCATTATTTACCCTTGGATAGGCAAACGACTAGCATGTCTAGGTTGGTCACCCGTGACTGGTGATTTTCTTTAAAGAAAACTTTATCTAGAAAAATGCTTGGGATACAATATGTGTAAACACCATACATGTTTTTTTTTGACAGTTTACTGTAATCTGCGAGACATTAAGCATAAACATACTGTATAGTACCAAGTTGAAGTTGGCTTCCAGTTGCAGCTTCCCATTTGACAAATGGCTAAAGGGTAATTCCACTTGAATTT